>NC_069499.1:698864078-698981578 GCF_027579735.1 Bombina bombina | reverse complement strand
TCTCTCTCCTCCCCCCTCTCTCTCTCCTCCCCCCTCTCTCTCCCCCCCCCTCTCCCCCCCTCTCTCTCTCCCCCTCCCTCTCTCTCCCCCACTCTCTCACTCTCTCCCCCTCTCTCTCTCTCCCCGTCTCTCTCTTCTCCCCTCTCTCTCCCCCTCTCTCTCTCCCCCCTCTCTCTATCCCCCCTCTCTCTCTCCCCCCCTCTCTCTCCCCCTTCTCTCTCCCCCTTCTCTCTCTCTCGCCCCCCCTCTATCTCTCCCTTCTCTCTCCCCCCTTCTCTCTCCCCCATCTCTTTCTCCCCGCCTTCTCTCTCTCCCCCCTTGTCTCTCTCTCCCTCCTCTTTCTCTCTCCCCCCTCCTTCTCTCCCCCCTTCTCTCTCTCCCCCCTCTCTCTCTCCCCCCTCCTCTCTCTCCTACCCCTATCTCTCTCTCTCTCCCCTCCCTCTCTCACTCTCTCTCTCTCTCTCCCCCTCTCTCTCTCTCCCATCTCTTTTTATCTCTTCCCCCTCTCTATCTCTCTCCCCTTTATCTTGAGCAACCGTGCTTGACCAAGCCCCCTTGATGACCGGCCACGCCCCCTTCACATACGGCTACACCCCCGATCAAGCCCGGTCACGCCCACCTCTGCCGCAGATCAGTTAGGGATCTCATGCTGTCTCTACTGCGCATGACAGCTTTGGACAAACGCTTGGCCTTTTATATAATAGGATAGTGTTAACTATGTCTAAATTTTTCCCTTTCCAATGTTCTTCACATAGGGGAATATTTTCTACATATTTTTAAATAACTATATATATATATATATATATATATATATATATATATATATGTATATATCTATACCTATACAAATTAATATACATTTATATGTATAGAAATTAATATTACTAAAAATTAATCAGAAATATATAGAAATATTTATTTAACAGAAAAAAGAACAAATACTTCTATGTGAAGAACATTGGAATTTGAAATGTTGATCATTCATGTTGGGTTTAGCACTCTTGAATAAACTTGGTTGGGTTAGCCCATGAGTATGGGTGTTAGATTTTTTTTTACGTTTCATGCTCCATTGAAGTCTTTAGAGGAAAGGTTAATGCAGTCACGATATTGGAAGTTCAACTTTTTGCGCACGTCGGGTCTTTTCTCACGCGCTAACTTTTTACTTTAAACTTGTAATATGAGCGCAAACCCAACTTAAGCAGGGAAGTCTCCATCTAGCAAAGTTAAAATGTGCTAAATAGCGCTTCACTCATAATCTAGCCCCTTTTAGCAAATAATATGCAGTCTAATACCTTGTCAAGGATTTCACAAGCCAAATTGACACTATTAGAAACAACCTATGCTACCCCAACATTAAAACAAGCAGTCCTTACAAGAAATCATAAGCATTTCAAACTTTTCTGCTAACATTAAAATAATCTTCACTTCACTCCTTCCTCCTGCACAAAAATACAATAAGTACAAATACAGCATAAAACAACATGGGGGGAAATGATTGCTTGAAGACAAAATATTTATATTCTCATGTCCGCTAACATAAATTTCTTACAATTCAATGTTCTGCATATAGCAGAATATGTTCTATGTATTCAGAAATAAATATTTTTATACATATCTGATGGATTTTTGTACAATACTGTATATATCTATACCTATACCTATATATATAAAGATAATTATATATAGGCATAGATATATGTAGGAATATCTACTTATAAATACTTTGCTATGTGCAGAAAATTAGAATGTGAAATATTTACAGTAAATATACACTATAACTCATTGTTAAAAAAGAAATATTGCAGAAATATGTTTTTTGATGTTTTTTTTTTTCAATTTAACCGCAAAGGGCTCAAATGTATATATATATATATATATATATATATATATATATATAACAGTTAAAGTGCA
Source organism: Bombina bombina (assembly GCF_027579735.1). Taxonomy (NCBI): domain Eukaryota; kingdom Metazoa; phylum Chordata; class Amphibia; order Anura; family Bombinatoridae; genus Bombina; species Bombina bombina. The sequence continues at coordinate 698,979,667 of NC_069499.1, read as the reverse complement.
GAAATCAGCTAATGTGCACATTACCTAGGTAATCTGCAGATTAACTAGGGTGATCAGTTAAAGTGCAGAAAAATTGTTTCATTTCTCACTTTACCTAGGTAATCTGCACATTACCTACTAGGCACTAGTTAAAGTGCAAAAAAAAAAGCAATTTAGCTTTTTAGAAAAGTTTGTTTCTCTCATGTAAACTGTTTATTGAAAAAGAAGCAGAAGAATGTAATAAATAAAGAACAGAATGTTCTGATTTCGGCCGAGGGCAGATACGCTCCAGACACAATATGTGACTGCAAATTCATTTCCTAGATCTAATATTTTAAACTGTTTGATTGTTTGTATTATATTTTTTTAATTGTTATAGTTGAGTTTAACGAAATAAATAAATAACATGATGTTAAATAATAACATTATGTTAATTTCATTAATTGTTATAGTTGAGTTTAACTAAATAAATAAAGAACATGATGTTAAATAATATTTGAGTTTAACAAAATAAATAAAGAACAAAATGTTCCGATTTCAGCCGAGGGCAGATACACTCCAGAGTGTTCTGTTCTAATCAGAGCCTCAGGCGCCGCAACTGCCTCTTGGAACCTTACCATGGGTCTCAGCCCACACGTCTTAAAATTCTCTGTCTGGAAAATGATCTATCTATTGAATCTATAATAAATAATTCTTGCAGACCTTGATAGATTTTTGTTTACAAAAAAATTATTTTCGGTTTGAAAATAATTTTTAATTGCAAATTGCTGGCACATCGATGGGGTCTTCTATGGCCCCATCCTATGCCAATATCTTTATGTCACACTATGTGAAAACCAATACCTATGGGGGAAATGTGATGAGTCTATAATTTTTTACTGAAGGTATATAGACAACATATTTTTAATCTGGCATGGGGGTTATCAAGGGCTCCAGGATTGGTTCCATAACTTTAACAACACTGATACAACAGTTAGATTTAAAATGACCAGCAGTGAACAGGAAATACATTTTTTAGATCTTAGTATCTACAAGGAGGGACACACCTTAGGCACAACATTACACAACAAGCCCACGGATAGGAACTCGATTCTTAAAGCGGACAGCTGTCATCCTCCTGCACTTTTGAAAGGCATAGTTAGGTCCTAAATGATTAGGATGGTACAAAACAATTCTAACACACAGACAGGTATCTCCCAGCTGGCTGGAGTGGGGGAAAATTCCTTCAATGGGGATATAGACCAAGTTTGGTCAATGATATGATTGGGGAAGTATCACTTCTTACCCAGACCGACCTAATTACTGAGAAACCAAAAGTAGCAGCCAGGGATAAGCTAATTATGGCCACAACATTTACACCAAATACCACAAAAACTGTGAACATAAAAGGATCATACCATTGTCTTGGATGTACTACATGCAATGGACTAATCAGTACCAAATCATCTCACCATCCTCATACTAACCAGAACTATATCATTAGACATTCTCTCACTTGTACTACCACACACGTTATATATCTGTTCTTTTGTCCATGTCCCAACTTCTATGTGGGTAAAACCACAGGAACACTAAGAGAACGCATGGCAAACCATAGGCATGCAATTCGCCTGGACTTAAAAAAGGGTGATTCGGACCAGCCAGTGGCAAGACACTGTGCTATCAAACGCCATCCGGTATCATCTATCCGATATATTCTAATTGATCATGTCCCCACTTTGGACAGGGGAGGTGATAGGAATAAGATACTCCTATTGTGTGAAGCTCAGTGGATGTACAGGTTGGGCACAATCCACCCAGGAGGGTTGAATACAGCACCGGACTTTAAAGCACTGATTTAGCTCTGGGTAGTGTGACACTTACTGGGAGTGCAATCCCGTGCCACTGGGATTCTGTTGGAGCATATGGGGGTTCGGCGGTCCCACTGGTTGGGTCTCAGCCCACACGTCTTAAAATTCTCTGTCTGGAAAATGATCTATCTATTGAATCTATAATAAATAATTCTTGCAGACCTTGATAGATTTTTGTTTACAAAAAAATTATTTTCGGTTTGAAAATAATTTTTAATTGCAAATTGCTGGCACATCGATGGGGTCTTCTATGGCCCCATCCTATGCCAATATCTTTATGTCACACTATGTGAAAACCAATACCTATGGGGGAAATGTGATGAGTCTATAATTTTTTACTGAAGGTATATAGACAACATATTTTTAATCTGGCATGGGGGTTATCAAGGGCTCCAGGATTGGTTCCATAACTTTAACAACACTGATACAACAGTTAGATTTAAAATGACCAGCAGTGAACAGGAAATACATTTTTTAGATCTTAGTATCTACAAGGAGGGACACACCTTAGGCACAACATTACACAACAAGCCCACGGATAGGAACTCGATTCTTAAAGCGGACAGCTGTCATCCTCCTGCACTTTTGAAAGGCATAGTTAGGTCCTAAATGATTAGGACGGTACAAAACAATTCTAACACACAGACAGGTATCTCCCAGCTGGCTGGAGTGGGGGAAAATTCCTTCAATGGGGATATAGACCAAGTTTGGTCAATGATATGATTGGGGAAGTATCACTTCTTACCCAGACCGACCTAATTACTGAGAAACCAAAAGTAGCAGCCAGGGATAAGCTAATTATGGCCACAACATTTACACCAAATACCACAAAAACTGTGAACATAAAAGGATCATACCATTGTCTTGGATGTACTACATGCAATGGACTAATCAGTACCAAATCATCTCACCATCCTCATACTAACCAGAACTATATCATTAGACATTCTCTCACTTGTACTACCACACACGTTATATATCTGTTCTTTTGTCCATGTCCCAACTTCTATGTGGGTAAAACCACAGGAACACTAAGAGAACGCATGGCAAACCATAGGCATGCAATTCGCCTGGACTTAAAAAAGGGTGATTCGGACCAGCCAGTGGCAAGACACTGTGCTATCAAACGCCATCCGGTATCATCTATCCGATATATTCTAATTGATCATGTCCCCACTTTGGACAGGGGAGGTGATAGGAATAAGATACTCCTATTGTGTGAAGCTCAGTGGATGTACAGGTTGGGCACAATCCACCCAGGAGGGTTGAATACAGCACCGGACTTTAAAGCACTGATTTAGCTCTGGGTAGTGTGACACTTACTGGGAGTGCAATCCCGTGCCACTGGGATTCTGTTGGAGCATATGGGGGTTCGGCGGTCCCACTGGTTGGGGCTGCTGTCCCCCATGGCACCGATAGCACACAGCAACAGGAACATCTTGTATCTTGGATGCGGTGTGGAAGTCCAGGTGTACATGGGTAGTCACTCAGCATCCCACACTTCCGGATCATATTTCGGTGGTAGAGCATTATTTCATGTATATGTATAAGCATACTTACTCACGTATATTCTTTATAATTCATGTAGGGTACAACAAACCAGGGGTGCATATGGTCACTCAACGAATGTACCCGCATATGGACATAGTAGGTAGAAACATGAACATTTAGCTCTAGTTCAATCTTAACCTTGTACCATCTTATATATGTGCTTAAGGATTATTGAGGTATGGTTGTTGTTAATGATTTGATTAATTAGCATGTTGTAGGCATCCATGCTGAATGAAGAAGGATACGTACTAGTAAAACTTCCAAATATTGGAGGTCTAGTGTGGAAACAATATATTAATGTGGGGATATTGGCCATATGAATTGTTCAATCCATATACAACAAAGGAATAAGATATAATCATCTATGACAGTACACAGTGTAGTCCTATAGTGTATTTTTGTTTTTGAGTGTAGATATTTTGTAATTTTTTTTTTATTTTTTCTAATCTTTAAATGGCATATAGTGGGAGAGAGGGACACTTAGTAGTCCCGACCAATACAATGATGAGAAATATCCCAAAATGAGTGATGAATAAATAAGATCAAAATGAATGATAATAAATTCTCACCTGTTGGATCACAGGGACCAGCAATCAGCAACGAGTGAATACTAGTGATGTGTGTAGACACCAAACAGGAACACCACATATGATGAAGAGAGGAGTAGAAGGAGTATATACACCAAGTGTATAGGAGAGTGTACATAGATTAATATAAATAATCTGGACCGAGAGGCAACCACTAGGCAACAGTGGGACAACAGAGAATATATGTGGGACTCTCCTATTCTTACCACACTGTATTTGTGGACAGAGGGTAAAAGTGAAGGAAATTCCTGTTTGATATAAGCTGATATCCAGGACAAGATAGAAAAAATATATCCATATATAGAACAATTGGATGGGAAAAATTCATGAGCCCAAAAAAGAAATTATTATTATTATTATTATTAGGAGAGTCCCACATATATTCTCTGTTGTCCCACTGTTGCCTAGTGGTTGCCTCTTGGTCCAGATTATTTATATTAATCTATATACACTCTCCTATACACTTGGTGTATATACTCCTTCTACTCCTCTCTTCATCATATGTGGTGTTCCTGTTTGGTTTCTACACACACCACTAGTATTCACTCGTTGCTGATTGCTGGTCCCTGTGATCCAACAGGTGAGCATTTATTATCATTCATTTTGATCTTATTTATTCATCACTCATTTTGGGATATTTCTCATCTTGTTTTTCCCCATCACATGCTTATGAGGAACATCTTCTGCAATCACCACTAGTATTCACTCGTTGCTGATTGCTGGTCCCTGTGATCCAACAGGTGAGCATTTATTATCATTCATTTTGATCTTATTTATTCATCACTCATTTTGGGATATTTCTCATCTTGTTTTTCCCCATCACATGCTTATGAGGAACATCTTCTGCAAGCGCTATTAGAACAAACCCTGTTCACTATATATATATATATATATATATATATATATATATATATATATATATATATATATATATGTGTGTGTGTCTATATATGTGTACATATGTATTTATGTGTTTATATATGTCTGGAAATATATACATACATACATAAGCACTAATGCACATCTTTAATCCACAGTGTCTCATTATTTCATAATGTTGAAATACACCTAATTATGACCTAATGCTTTCTTATTATCATTTTTTAAATGCCAATAAAATGGTTACTGGGTCTCATCTCATACTACAAATATGTCATGTAAGCACTCGATAAGATATTTGTGGAATGTTATGATTATGGCATTTTTATGCATTAAACTGGGTGTTTTATTTAAATAATGGGACAAATCACATCTACTAATATGATTGCTTAATTAAACTGGTGGGGGTATATTTATCAAAGCGTCAAGCTCAGTGCATTCACTGGCGTCAATACACTCCCCAGACATCGCTGATTAGGATCCACATACTATCCCCTTATTTATTAAAAAATGCCAAAAACACGCCAGTCAAGTATGGCGTGTTGAGCATCGGACTGTTGTTAACTAACAGTCATCGATATTGCGGTTATTTGGGTTTTTCCCAACTTTATTTATACTATTTCATTACTGTCCATGAACAATCACATTTCTCTAAAGCTAATCTTTTATTTTTCATTTGTTAATGTCCAATAAATAGCTAGATTTATACCTCAACAAACAATATATCATAGAGCGTTATTTTTATGTTTATTTGTTATACAAAAAAAAATCTGTTATATGATACTTTCACATAAATTAATGTGTATTTTGTATTATGTGTGTGTGTGTGTGTTATGTCAGAATTTTTTGAAAACATATTTACATGTCCCTAAGTTCCTTTTTTTGTTCTAAACAATGTTGTCTTTTATATCTCTGTGTTTATTTATACCACAATATGTATATACTGTAAATGTATTATTATTCTGAGCAGGAATAATTGCAAATATAACATGTAATCAGGGTATCATATGTATTTATTTGCAAGCAATGAATATTTTAGGAGCTGGGACAGTATCGAGCAATTTGATTAGTTAGTGATAGTTTAAAATGTATATTTGAATCAGATTGGCTGATGTCATAAATCATGTGATTATGCATATTCCAATCAAAAGTGTTTGAAAAATTCACTAGTGTGTGGGTTGTTTAGGATTTTGCGTCATAATTGGTGTGAAAAGTGTTGCGTCAAATATGGGGCGAAGTGGAGAGTGGAACTTGTATTACATGTCTTAAACATGGTGCAAATAGCATTTTCAAAAAAATTAAAAAGGAAGTTAGTTATATTATGTTGTGTATTTATTTCATTTTTATATCCATATCTATTTGTGCATTAAGTTTGGGGCAAAACTTTGCAAAAAATTTGGAGAAATAATATTGTCCCCTTTCCTTGTAATGAGAGAAAAAGATGTAACATAATCCATAAGTAGTAATGTATTTTTCATTTTTATCCCTATATCTACTAGTGCACCCAATGTGGAGCAATAATATTGTTTGATTTAGAAAGGGTATATAATTTTAATAAAGTTTCTAATTTACTTTTATTATGTAATATACTTCATTCTCTTGCAGCATCGAACATAAGCTTTCTGTGTTTTCAGACTCCCATTGATTTCTATGGTATCTGCGGCCTCAAGGGTGGCGGATTGAAAACTAGGTAAGCTGCGTCGGAATAGACACAAGCGTACCTGTTAAATGTTTTATAAATTGGGAAAAGGGTCAAATAGAGTCGAATGTGAATTAGAAACATCTGCAATGACGCAAGCATCGATCTGCATCGGATTGAGATTGTGGGAGCTTATATCTCGTCAAGGATTTATGGAATATATACCTAGCGTCTGTGTAATCCTATATGCTCCGGCTGTCTTGACCTCTAGCTGTCAATAAGGAACTCTAAGAATATATGGATGTAGCCTGAGCTCTCAACTAGAAGTGGGCTAGGTTGTGAATAGATAGTACACGTGTATTTATTAAATGACAATAAAAGTTGACAGTTAAAACAATTAAAACAATAATTAAAACGAAAGTTTAAAACAATAAATAATATGCAATATGCAAAGGTACCTATGTGGAATATTCAAATAGTACATTAACATGGATCCATGTTTATCAACATACAAAAAGACTGGTAAGATGTGATAGTTGACAATCTTGATAAAAATATGCGAATAAAAGCTATATATATATATATAAAGAAAGAAAGAAAGTACCACTAAAGCTCAAGTGACTGAAAGCTCAAAAAATAGTGCAAAATAGTGAAAAAAAGGATAATCCGTCAACAAAGGATAAAAATACAAAAATGTACAAAATGTGAAATAAAATGTGATTTTTTTTTTTCAGAAATTGCCAAAAGATGCCATTGATGAAAAAAGATGAAAAGAGTTGAAAAAATGTGTTGAAGTTAGGATAAATACATTCGTAGGTGCAATATAAGTCTAAGAGATGAAAGTTAGTGAATTAAAAATTATTCTCAAGGTTCAGTTGGGTGTTGCGAGATTAGTGCAGCTGGGTGCTGCAGGGTTAGTGCTGTGACCACAGGAAGAAATCCAGAGATTTTAGTGGATGTTCTGCTCCTAGCTGGATTTATCTGTGAAAGATCTGCTCCCAGCTGGATTTATCTGTGAAAGATAATCAATATAGTGTAGTATGCTCAAAGTAGCATCTGGTAAGCCTTATTTCTACATCTATATCTACTTTGAGCATACTACACCATATTGATTATCTTTCAGAGATAAATCCAGCTGGGTGCTTAGTGTCTCATTTGTGTGCAGTACTGCTTTAGTGGTACTTTCTTTATATATATATATATATATATATATATATATATATATATATATATATATATATATATATATATATATATATATATATATATATATATATATATATATATATATGTAGTGTATATATAGCTTTTATTTGCATATTATTATCAAGATTGTCAACTATCATATCTTACCAGTCTTTTTGTATGTTGATAAACATGGATCCACCTTTGCATATTGCATATTATTTATTGTTTTAAACTTTTGTTTTAATTATTGTTTTAATTGTTTTACTGTCAACATTTACTTTCATTTAATAAATACACGTGTACTACCTATTCACATCCTAGCCCACTTCTAGTTGAGGCGCTCAGGCTACATCCACATATTCGTATATCTCGTCACACATTTCAACATTTGACAATCTTGACGCTTTGATAACTACAGCGGATTAATCTCGTGACAAATACGACGCAGGATTCAAGCGTATTTTCAGTTTACGTTTTGATAAATATGCCCCAACAACCCTGAACTATGAATCAAATACTCCACTTCTTAGGTTATAATACTCTGTAAGGCATCTAGGGTAACAGTTTGTATCAAGAAAACTTTACTGTTTACTGTTAAATACAGTTACGTGACAGTCTTTTATTTGTGATAGACCAAACTGTAAATGCATTCACATCACTTATTAGATGGCTGAAGAGAGGTTAATAATGTGCATTTCCATATCTTAAAAGTAACTTCTGCCTCACAAATGCATCAAAACATGAAACAAAAGCACTCCCAGCCAATATAAACTGAATAAGCCTTAATTTGTTGGAGTGAGCTTTTTTTGTCTGCACTGGAAAGAAGGCTTTTCACATATAACTGATTTGCTTTTTAGCATTTTCAGCATCAATTTACAGTATTTGTTGTAGAACCTTGTATTCCCCCCTTTTTATATATTCAAATATTAGATTTGCTTTACCTAAATTTGCATAATCTTAAAGTTTGTTTAAATATATGTGGAAATAGCTGAGGATATGTGCTTTTGGGTGTCTGAAACTATTGCTGAATGTATATAATTTAGTGATGGCTAACTTGGATTTCTTCAGTTAGTAATACACTTCTACTTGTGCATCTACTAATTTCCAGAATACGAGTGGTGCACTAACAGTTACATATGAGCGAAAAGGGGTTTATCGAGGGTGATTGCGTGTCGAGTTTATCGCTCGTATTACAAGTTGAAAGTAAACGTAATCTATTGAGCTCAATTGAGGTTAATGCATGTCGGGATAGCGCATCCTCAGAGCTCTAGTTAACTATTTTGCAAAACAAAAAAGTGTAAACAACATAAAAATGCATTACAAAGTACAGTTACTGTATACTCATAATAACACTATCTAATAGATAAATATTAACTTGCATTATGAACACCCTCTGACACGCAAAAAAAACTTCTAGCCATGTTGAGTGCTCGAGTGGGAGTGTTAAATACCACTCCACTTGTATTCTGGCTTAGTGTATTGTCCCATATACCTTTCCCTACTCTTTATCTGACTTAAAGTTGAAGAAAGCTGTTAAGCAAGTAACACAGTGCTGTTAAGTGATAGTAACAAGCAGAATGCAAACTAGAAGAAGAGCTTAAGTGGATTTAAAGGTGAAGTGTCAGGGTGCAAAATGGCATGGAGAAAAGGTTTTACGTGATGATGAAGAGAGAGGGGAGATTGGGTTTGGACAATAGTGTGTCGAGACTTGTAGAGATGCAACACTCATTTAAGAATGTGAGGGGATGAAAGTAGCTCTTTGAGGAAGGCTTTGGTAAAGAGGAGGAGAGAACCATGCTCCAATAGTGAGGGAAGATACACACTATGGTCTAGATTACAAGTGGAGCGATAGTTTGCGTTGAAACTCAAGCTTTTTTACTTGTTGCTAGTGTCAGGCAGTGCACTATATATATAGCTATAGACAGTTTACACTCCTGAACTTCATGTGTAATAACCCTGGGTGCAACAAAAATAGCTGTATACAAAATCAATGGAAGCGCACTCCAAAGGAATTTTTCACCAACAAATTTCACTTTAATGTGAACGTTTTCGGATCAAATATTTGATATATACAATACTAAGTGATGGGAAGAGACCTATAATCTTCCTATATTATTAATCAAAACCCCTAAAGTATTTCCCAATTCAGGAAAATACTGGTGCAGACCCTTAGAATAATTATAAAATTGAACTAAAAAGGAAGATATGGATAGAAAAGATAATATTTTTTACATCCAAAAGTAAGGGAATTCAGCACTCTTTATGTTTGAAAAAATAGGGTTTTTTATTTATTTTCATTGTATTACTGTTAGACATCCACCTGTTGCAAATTATCCTCCTGACTGAGGTTGCTACAAACCCATCACAGTGCAATATACAAAATAGGGATTTTCACATATTAAATATTAACTTTCTAAACCACTTTCTAAACCATGAAACATTGTAGTGTGTTCAAATTGCTGCTTGCAAGAATAATGCCCTTAAAAAGCGTGTACATTTTTTTTATACAAAACAATATGCAATATTGCAAATAAAAGTGTAACTGCTGCTTTAAGAGGAGTAATATCTTAAACTTGTAACATGCTCATTATTTTCATAAGCATCCTTTTACATCAAAGGTAGTCCCACATATGATAAAAAGAGGTGCACCTCATATTAGTTGAATTTTCATAAAAAACATTTGAGAAAAACCTGTCTTAGTGATTTTTATGCCTGCTGACCATATAAGGTCTATAGGATTCTTCTTTTGAATAAATCACTTTACCAATTAATGTCCCATAGTTCTGAAAAAGTTATCCACAAAGGATCAATCCTAGAGCAAGTCACTGTAAGTGCACATATTACCTCCACCGGAGCTGCCTTACGCATCCACTGCTCCCCAATAACTCATCGGTTATGCTGCTTACAGCGGTTACCACGCTGTTTGAGCATACAGCTCTGCAACATGTGCTCACCTGAGCCAGTTACTGGTCTTTTTGGAACATACTCATCTGGACAAGGTTAGATGTGCTCAACCATAGAACGCCTGGTGTGTGATGTCATCCTTTGCACTTCACTTAAAAAAAAACGGATCCTGTATTCTGCAGACTTGGGAAAAGGTTTTTCTTGCCTGTTATGTGGTGCTCACTCTTTGTAGATTTCTTTGTGAGTCAATATCCTCCTCAACTCTTTATACTTGCATCAGTGTTTGTATCTTAACAAAGTAACAAGTCCTCTCATGAAGACTTTTTTTGCCAACAACATGTTTGTTTCACCCCTGCTCTCAATCTGAACTGGGGCTTCATCAGGGCTTACTTCATCATCACCTGTGCTTGATTATTTAGGCCTATAGGCCCTGCCTACTTTTTCTTTTCACAACACCTTTTCATTAAAAGGACATTACCTTAACATTTACGGTACGCTACATCCTTAACTGTTTGATGAGCAGTTTTATTTCAAGAGGGCATACGAATTGCATTAATCCATGTAATTGGGTGTTTTAATACATAACATTCCCCAATGCATCTTTTATTTGTAGCTCTACTTTATGTTTATCTATATAGATATGTTGCTATTTTTATTATTAAATACAACTCCATACATTGTTTCATATTTTTCCAAACATTAGGTTTCGAAAATTCTATGTATATACTTGTATATCTATGTGCTAAAAAAAGAGAAACTGACTATTGTTACATCATCTGTGGGGAACAGTCTATATTAGAATAATTATTTTATCAAATTATAAAAAGAATTAATTTGATGCAGGAAATGTATTTAGAATCATTTTGGATATAGCATTTTAAATGAACACAGACATTTGGCTAGATTTTAACACACCCCCATGAATTAGAAGATAACAAAAGCATGTGTCCAGGATCTACCTCTTAATCATCTGGGGGCTTTGTAAACTGAACAGAGACACCATTTAATGAAAACTAAAAATTGTTGTTGGGACCTTATCTTACAGACATGGAAATTAAACATTTGTCCATGACTCATGAGATAACAATATAAATTATCTTGGCTCACAGGTGTCCAAAGATTACCAGTTGGCCAGGAAAACCCCCTGCTGTGTGTGAACACAAAAGAGAAGCATGGTGAAGCCCCATTGTCTAGAGACTATTGTGAATAAACTTACATACAAATTGGCCCTCACTAATATGTTAATGAGATGCCTGCCAGGCTAAGTGACCATATATATATATTATATCAAATTGTATCCCGATGCTGTGCAAATAATTAACTGATAACCAGTGTATATGACCAATATTGCATTATGGGTGTATAAGGATCATATGTTTTAAAATAACTATATGTGTAGATAAGTTAAATATGGAATGAAGTATATGAAATAACCAGTATAGTATAGGCCTTATGTATAAATCAGTGTCTAAATTAAATCATAAGGACTTATTTTAAACTGGTAAGGGTAACATTTTAGTTAAAAAAAAAAAAAATATTAAATGAAATATACTTGCATACATGTAAGTAAGTAAACATGAATACTTATTTAAGTATATTTGAAGTCTAGCCCACATATTAGATAAATGTTTATGTATGTGTGTGTATGTATATATATATATATATATATATATATATATATATATATACATACATGTATATGCATAAATATATAGATAGGTAGATCGATATATAAAGAAATAAATAATGAATCCCAAGAATGATGAAATATAAGAAAGTTACACAAGTTCACTTTTATAGCAAAACTCACCATCTCCATCTTGTGGTGAATTTGTGAAAATAAAACCGGCTATACTTAGCATTTAGTGAATTATTCCCAGGGGCTAATTAGCATTCCACCAATCAAAGTAGTACAGATACTCACACATCTGTGAATGGCTCTTGGAGTTTGGAGCGGAGTTGTAGTTCAGGATAAATTGAGCCACAGAGTGCTCACAAGGGACACTGGGTTGCATGAGAGTCAGGGCCAAGTACTGTCCGTTTGTCCTCTGAACAGAATTTTGAATCCTGGTCACCCATCTCATATTTTTGGGCATCCTTGGAAACTTTTGGCCTATTTTTTTGGGGGATTAAGAGATTTTGGGGGACTGGATGCAGAGGAAACAGAGTGATTTTTGATAACCCAAAGCCTGGAGGAGCAAACATTTGGGGAAGTATAAAAATCAATTAATTATAAGTTAGTAGTTATTGTATATAAAATCCTTATATTAAGATTTGAATTATATGGTTATAGGCCACATATTTTATATGTACTTACCCCCTAGTCTGGCCTTATATTGTCTAGGTATCTAATTCACCTAACAATACAAGAAATCCTGCTATAGATAGTGTTAATTTAATTCAGCATATTGTAAGGAAAGCCCCGGGTATTAAAATTAAATATATTTAATTTTAGTGATACTGCATTCTTTAAGGCTGAGACTGTTGAGGCATCGTAAAAGTTTTATTTTATTTTATTTAAATTGTTTACTGGCTATAGCCATACCTTTAAATCTGATTAATTTCTATAGATTGTAAAGTATCCGGATATAATATTAATGTTAATATTGGCTAAAATTATATTAAATAACCGTTTGTTAGTAACATATACTGCATAATTGGTTCATGCTGGTTCACTGTACTTTGTAATAGATTTCACTGTTAGATTTGTATCCATAGGGTTAAAAACTAAGCAAAATAGTAGATTTTATTTCATATTGTATCAGAGAGCTGGTTTTGTGTATAGTTAAGTTGTATATCCCTTGTTAGTAGCTTGTTTAATGTTTAATAAATCTGTATATATTTTTTTTCAAACTGAATTCTCTTTACTCCACAAACATAATTTGCTGTGTTTAAAAAGATATAACATGATTAGAACCATTGAAAAATAATACAATTATATGGGAGATTACAGATGAGACAATTGTAAATTATTTTGTAACCCATATAAATATATATTAACTCGTTGGAGGTTACTGCCGAAATAGTCATAATTAATATAGTAATCTAAAATATACTACATTACATTCATAAAGTTTGAAATTCTTTAGTGTACATATATTTTTCTACCATTCATTAGCCAGAGGGACAAAAGCATATTATGTCCCCTAAACATATAATTACCATATGTATAATGATTTATTCCAAACTATCAACCATCTTACATCACAATATTCTGCTGTCAGACGACTTATGTCAAAATATTTCTCTTTTGCATATATATATATATATATATATATATATATATATATATATATATATATATATGTGTGTATTCCAATTTCATAAAAAACAGTTGATTGGAACATTCAGTCCCCTTAATATTCATATAAGTTAGCTTGTCATAGCACTTATACAAAGCTAGCATAATCCATTTTTTCATTCAGACCTAGAGCCTTCCTTGTCTTTAAATAATAAATTCATCTCACCTCCTTTTGTAGGAGGACTTTGTCTACATCTCCCCCTCTGTTATGGGGTCACCTTTGTCTATAACTATGAACTTTAATTCTTCAGCATCACTATTGTAACAGCTGCCAAAATGTCTGGTTACATTAGTGTCACAATTGTTGGTTATGTCATCTTGGTGTTCCTGTATCCTGTCCTTCAAAAATGTTTAGTTTTTCCAATACAGAACATTGGACAGGAACAACAAAGGAGATAAACAGCCCCTACAGAATTACAATTCATGAAAAAATTAATTTCAAAACGTTTTGGTCCATTGCCCCTAAATGATTTGCCTTTTTCCATATGGGGGCAATATACACATTTACCACATGGACAGCTCCCTTTTATTCCTCTATCTTTCCTGAGCCAGTCAGACATTGAAGGACTCCTAATAAACCTGCTTCTTACTAGTTTGTCCCTTAGGCTGGGTGCTTTTTTGGCTGTAAGTAGAGTGTATTCCTCACTATTTTACTCATGTTGTCATCCAATCTCAAAATATGCCAGTTATTCTTCAACACTTGTCTTAGGGACTCCCATTTATTGTTATAGGTGGTTATGAGCCTTATTGGGCCTTGTTTGTTTTCCTTTCTTCTCAGTAGATCTAGTAAGAGCTTTGTTCATGTTTCTGTTAAAATAGCCCCTATTTTGGAATCTCTCTTTCATAATTTCAGCGTGTTTATCAAACTTTGTAATCAAGGAGCAATTCCTACAGGTATACCTTTAACTAGGGATTGAGAATGAGTGCTTGTGGCTTCCAAGATACTGTTTGTGGCTGTTGACTTTCTATAGTTTTCTGTCATTATAATACCCCCTTCCTTCCTTATCTTTACATACAAGAAGGGAAGTTCTGTAAGTCTGGTTTCTAATGTAAGAAAAATATTTTTATTATTATTGTTTAACTGTTTCGCAAACTTTTTTAAGAGTTCCTCTGAACAGTCCCAAAGTATCAGGATGTCATCCACAAATCTTACCCACATTAATATTTGTAGGTCAAAGGTATCGCTTATTATCTCTGACACATCAGACAATTCCCATGCCCCCAAATGTAGGCAGGCATATGTAGGGGCACAAACTGCCCCCATTGCAGTGCCCCTGACCTGCCTGTATATATTCCCATCAAATGAGAAAATATTATTTTCTGAAATGAACTGTAAGAGTAGGATGTATGTTTCTCAAACTTAATGTGTATAGTGTCCAAGAAGGACTTAATGGCTTAATACCATTTTCATGTGGAATTGAAGAGTAGAGACTTTCCACATCAAGTGATGCTAGTATAGTTTAATCTGTTACTTTTATACCACCAAACTTTTTTAGTAGGTCAGCTGTGTTTTTTATTTGCAATATTGCAGAGTTTTTTTCTATCAAAAAATGTACACTCTTTTTAAGGACATTATTCTTGCAAGCAGCAATTTGAACACACTACAATGTTTCATGGTTTAGAAAGTGGTTTAGAAAGTTAACATTTAATATGTGAAAATCCCTATTGTGTATATTGCACTGTGATGGGTTTGTAGCAACCTCAGTCAGGAGGATAATTTGCAACGGGTAAATGTCTAACAGTAATACAATGAAAATAAATAAAAAACCCTATTTTTTCAAATATAAAGAGTGCTGAATTGCCTGACTATATATATATATATATATATATATATATATATATATATATATATATATATATATATATATATATTTGAGAAAAAGACAGAGGGGACACAATTGCTGTAGGAGCTATAATAATAGTAAAGGTATCAGGCACATATGTGTCTGAGATTACCTAATGCAAAATGGTGCAGACCCTTAAAAAAATATGTCATGGGATAAGGGGAGAGGAGAAATAACTAGGAATGGAATCCAGGTTTAAAAGACAGGGAAATCATTACTCTTTTAGAGAAAAGCTCACAAAACCAATCAATTTAAAAAAAGCTTTAATCGTGAAAAGGAGGTCCCTCCCACAGAGAGAACAATGTCACCCAAGAAACAATATATAGAAACTGTATTTTCATTTAGCAATATATACCAGAATCTTAGAATAATAAAATGATAACTAAGTATAGACAGATATCAATAGTAAACCTGACCGGTCAGGGGTGCACACAAATGCCGAAAAACAGCTTATGATTGCCACATTTACACGTAGTTGAAAGTACTAGATTAGTCTTCTACACCCAGCTGCACACAGAACCCCCTAAACCAATGCTGTACAGAGTTATGTCCTGGGCTGGTAAAGTAGAGGGATCTAAGAGGCCAATTATAGTACTCGTGCATAGATGCAAAATGGACAAACTGCAAAAGGAGCATACATCGTAAAATACATGTACATATACATCAGTATATCAAGGCGGACCCCTACCTAGACTAACTACACCCGGCTGCACACAGCACCCCAAACAAGGAGGTTACACACTGGGCAGGAAGGAAAGAAAGGGATCTAAGTAGTCTAAAGGCAGGACCCCCTAGATATGTACATAGTGGCAATATGAGACAAAAACATTTCAAAATGTTGCTAAAGGCTTATGTGTAGCGATAGTTCATCATAGTAACATAGTATCCTCATCACTGTTATATGTTATTCAGCCATTTATGTGCAGCATGCAGATGAAAAAGTTAGTAGGCATAAGCATAGCAGGTAAGACGCATGTTAGGATGTTATCATTGTACGCACAAGAATTATATCATTATTGAATTTTTGGCAAGAGACCTATAATCTTTCTATATCATATTGAATAAACCCCTAAAGTAAATTCCCAGGTAAATACTGGTGCAGACCCTTAGAATAATTATGAATACAACCTTAAAAGAAAAGTATGGATAAAACAAATAATCTTCTTTATATACAAAAGTAAGGGAATTCAGCACTCTTTATTTGAAAAAAATAGGGCTTTTTATTTTGTGATTTAAATATCAAAAATCCACCTGTTTGCAAGATATCCTCCTGACAGAGGTTGCTACAAACCCATCACAACATAAAAGTCAGAATATTCAA
The DNA here is from genome assembly GCF_027579735.1 of Bombina bombina. NCBI lineage: Eukaryota > Metazoa > Chordata > Amphibia > Anura > Bombinatoridae > Bombina > Bombina bombina. Next base: position 698,962,624 of record NC_069499.1, on the reverse strand, counting down.
CATTTGATACATAATCATCATACCATAACATCTTAAAATAATCTGAACTGCTAACAAAACTAATGCCCTTAAAAAGTGTGTATGCATGTTGATACTAAACAATCTTACTTTGTTGCAAGCAATATTAGCATACTGTCACTTTGAGGAAAGCAAAAAACTTAAATGCACATTATAATGGAAGTGTTCCCTTTTCATCAAAGGCAGTCCCATAAAAATAAAGAGGTGCACCTCATTTTTATATATGAAACTCTCATAAGGAATTTAAAGCTGGGATATGTTTAGAGACATGATGCCTGCTGACCGCAGTTTCCACCGCACTTAAGGTCTATAGGCTGTCACTTTTTATTAAAGTAGTTAGTTTCCCAGCAAATATTTCACATAGGATCTTACTTATGGGGCTAGTCACTGTGAGTGTACATATTACCTCCTCCAGAGCTGCTTGGAAAGTTCACTGTTCTCCACCTGCTCGTCCGCTATGCAGCTGAATCCACGCTGTTTGAACCAAATGCTATGCAACATATGCTCTCCTGAGCCAATTACTGGTTGTTTAAAATGTGATCATCTGGGTCAGGTAACTGGTTTGTGATGTCATATTTTTCTTTTTCACTTAAATGTGAGAACCCCAAAGTGATCCTTTTATGAACAAACAGACTTGAATAACAGGTATTTCCTTTCCTTTGACTTGATGCTTATTCCTTTACTCCTTAGAGAGATTAGCTTGCTCCTTAGCTTTGCATGCTTGCAGCAATGTTAGTATCCACTCAAAAGAAACAGTCCTCTCATGAAGACTCTTTGCCAATCACTGAGTTGGAAAAAGGATGACTCCCTTCCCAGCATATGAAAAGACAAATAACATAAACAGGACCCAGCAGGAGTCTGTAAATGAACGTATAACATCTGACACCGTGGGGCTTGGTTAGAAGTCTGAAAATCAGCACAATGTTATTAAAAAAATAAGTAAAACTATACATTGTTACAAAAACACTCCCTGGTGGGCTACACAAAATGGATCATCTACAAAACATTTATGCAAAGAAAAATCTAGTGTACAATGTCCCTTTAATGAAATAATTCAAGTTAAGAGATTTCTTCTTTTTTATATTTGTCTTCTATTATTCTATTATTATATGTGATGGTGATGATGATTATTATTATTATCATTTTTATTTGTTTCTTACATATGTGAAGATGGGATCTTTCTAATTAAATATGAAAAGGTATTTATAATTATTTTACTTGTTTTCAGGTATTTGAGTGTAATGGGCTCCAGAGTATATTCACATATGACTGAATATAGGGCTTGCCTTCGAAATTGTCCAGGGCTGCTTTTTATTCACAGTCTAGCCCTGGAGCTTTGTTTGAGGACTTGGAGCAGGAAAACAGGTCAGAGATGGCTCTAGATGGTGATGAATGAATATCACTGTTCCACTGTGGGGACCACTTAAGTTATAGGGGCCTATTTATCATGATGTCAGTGGACATGATCCGATATTGAGGATCTTGTCCGCTGCACATTGATAAATGCAGACAGCATACGCTCTCTGCATTTATCACTGCACCAGTAGTTCTTGTGAACTGCTGGTGCAATGCTGCCCCCTGCAGAATCGCAGCCAATTGGCAAGTAGCAGGGGGTGTCAATCAACCCGATCGTATTGGATCAGGTGGATTTCCGGCGATGTCTGTCCACCATCTTTAGAGCATGTGTGTATGTTCGTATCTATGTGTGTATATGTGTTTTTATGTATGTGTAAAGATGGATGGATGGGTGTGTGCATTATTTTATTAACACCTTCAGCATTACAAATGAAGTAAATAATTGTTTGTGTTTACGTCTTACTTTCCAATATCCAACTTTTTCTTTCTGAACTCACATTTATATTCATTGTCTCAATGTTTTTGAAGATATGTCCTCATTGTTTGAGCATAGAAGGCCATTGGGATGGTGGCAAAATGTGTCGCCAAAAATCCTAGCACCAACCCAGTATGCTACATGATGATGATTATTATTATTGTCATTATTATTTGTTTCTTACATATGTGAAGATGGGATCTTTCTGATTGCATATATATATATATATATATATATATATATATATATATATATATATATATATATATATATAAAGCATTTTACTTTGTTTATATATAAATGCTGACAGTTTTTTTTTTAAGTTTTATTCATATTGTTCCCAGTAATATAAAGTGTATACATTGGGTATTTAAAAGAATAAAACCCTTGAAAACCATCACATTTTGTTGCTTTGCAGCCTGAAATGAGCTTTAATCACCTGGATTTTCTATCTGTTCTTGGGAGGTGGCAGCTCCCTCACAAGGATGAAATTATGGAGCGAAAAGATCAAGCTATAACAGCCCTAAGTTCATAACGCACATGGGCAGATTTTCCTCACATGCTTATCGAACATAATGCAAATACCCAGTGGAGAAGGATCCAAAAATGTAAATAGGGCATGAATATGTTAAACTTAAATAAATATGTATACATATATAGACATATATAAATATTTATAAGTGCATTTGAGCACTTTGCAGTCAAGTAGCTGAAAACATGTAAAACCATATTTATGCAATATTCATATTTAATTAAGTGTTTAACTATGAATGTACTGTAAACATTTTATGCGAGTAAGGATCTATTTTCACTTTTTGCTCTCCATTGAAGTCTATGGGGGAATACTTCAATGTGGTCACATTATGCCACAGTTAATATGGTGAGTGATTAGAAGCCATTTTATCAGCTCCCTTTCTCAGCCTCTAAAAAGCAACCATCATGGCCGACCCCCTTTATATTTATTTTTATATCTGTTCTAGGCACTGGAGCCTCCAATAGTTTTAGCCTATATTGTCTCAATTAGATGGCATAGGTGTACTGAGGAGCACCCACTAGAAAATCAGGTATAATTTATTGTATGTATTTTTATTTTACCAGCCAATTAATCAATTCAAATCTAAGAATTTTGTGGCACAAGTAATAGCACAGGACATTGTTGATGGTATCTCATGGAAACATGTACTAAAAGATTACTAAAGGAAATCTAAATGTATCAATAAAAGCACTACATTTACAACCAGCTATAGCAATTAGTATAGAAAGGTATGCAATATCACCCGGGCACATCTTCTGATTTAACAAGCCTGATGATGTTCTAAAATATGTAGCTCAAAAAGGCTGTTTTGCCTAAAAGAAAAATGTGAGTATTGGTAATATAATGTCCCCAATCCTATTTAAAAAAAATAATAAACATAACATTTTATAGATGTGGAAATTCCAGATATAAGATGTGTAATTTGAATCATATGTTGCCAGGGGCTATATCAAACTTTGAGTGAAATCAATTGTTCTACCAGATTTGTGGTCGGCTTGATATATTGCAGTGCATAGTTATGAGCATAAGAGAGTTTATAACAAGAATCAGAGACCACTTGGGCAATATACATTTGAAAAATGACTGCTATACCTTGGCCTAACATTTAAAAAAAAAACACATAACAAGGAATATTCAACTTTTACTTGGTCTGAAACTGAATAAGTAGCCAAAACCAAATGGGGAAGCGACAGTGGCCCCTATTTATCAAGCCGTCAACCGCAAATACGCTGCAATTCCACAGCGTAATTGTGGCGAGCTTGATTCACCTTATTTATCGAAGCCTACAGACTGGCAAAAGTAGATTTTTGTGATGTAATATACGATCCGCTGGTCTCAGTCCGACACAGATCGATGCTTACGTCACTACAGATGTTCCGAATGCAAATTCAGCACTATCTGACTACTTTTGCTAGTTAACACATTTCTAACAGGTACACTCGCCACTATTACGGCCCAGCGTACCTGGTTTTTAATTTGCTGCCCTGGAGGCGGCGGATGCCATAGGAATCAACGGGAGTCTGAAAGCAGTGAAAGCTTATGTTCGCTGATGCCCGATATCCCATTGATTCCTATGGGAGAATAAAAGTTAAGTTTACACCTAACACCCTAACATAAGACTGAGTCTAAACACCCCTAATCTGCCGCCCCCTACACTGCCGCCACCTAAATTATACTTATTAACGCCTAATCTGCCGCCCCAACCTACATAGAGTTATTAACCCCTATCCCGCTGCTCCCGGAGCCCACCGCAACTAAATAAATTTATTAACCCCTAAATCTAAGAACCCGCTAACTTTATATTCAATATTAACTCATCCCTATCTTATAATCAATTTAAACTTACCTTTAAAATTAAATTAAACTACATTAGACTAATAATTAACCTACCCTAACTATTATCCTACAATTACATTAAACTATATTAAACTAATAATTAATCTACCCTAACTATTATAATAAAATTACATTAAACTATATTAAACTAATAATTAATCTACCCTAACTATTACACTAAATTACATTAAACTACAAATTAAATTAACTATAGTACATATTTAAAAACCTAACCCTACTCAAATAATTTAAATCTACACTAAAAAATTACTAAGTTACAAAAAACTAACAACCAAGTTACAAAAAAATAACAAACATTAAGTTACAAAAAATAAAAAAGAAATTATCAAAGATTTAAACTAATTGCACCTAATCTAAGGGCCCTATGAAAATAAAAATGCCCCTCCAAAATAAAAAAAAAACCCTAGCCTACAATAAACTACAAATAGCCCTTAAAAGGGCCTTTTAGCTTTGATTGATTTGATTGGAATTGCCAATAGAATGCAAACTCAATCCTATTGGCTGATTGGATCAGCCAATAGGATTGAATCTCAATCCTATTGGCTGATTGCATCAGCCAATAGGATTTTTTTCACCTTTAATTCCAATTGGCTGATAGTCAAGGGACGCCATCTTGGATGACATCACTTAAAGGAACCTTCATTCTTTAGCCGCCGTCGTCAGAAGAGGATGCTCCGCGCCGGATGTCTTGAAGATGGAGCTGCTCCACGCCGGATGGATGAAGATAGAAGATGCCATCTGGATGAAGAATTCTGCCATCTGGAGGACCACTTCTTACCGCTTGGATGAAGACTTCTCCCGGCTTTGTTGAGGACTTCTTGCCGCTTGGATGAAGACTTCTGCCGCTTCATTGAGGATGGATGTCGGGTCTTCAAAAACTGTAAGTGATCTTCGGGGTTAGTGTTGTTTTTTTTAAGGGTTTATTGGGTGGGTTTTATTTTTAGCTTAGGGTTTTGGGCAAGGAAAAAGAGCTAAATGCCCTTTTAAGGGCAATGCCCATCCAAATGCCCTCTTCAGGGCAATGGGAAGCTTAGGTTTTTTTAGTTAGGATTTTATTTGGGGGGATTGGTTGTGTGGGTGGTGGGTTTTACTGTTGTGGGGTTGTTTGTATTTTTTTTTACAGGTAAAATAGCTGAATTCTTTGGGGCAATGCCCCGCAAAAGGTCCTTTTAAGGGGGGCTTTTTTTTGATAGGGCCATTTTTTTATTATTATTTTTTTTTTTACTTATTTAGAAAGGTTTATTTAAATATGGAATTTCAGTAGTTTTTTTTTAAATCCATGTTTTATTGATTTCCAGCATAGTCAACAATCAGAAATGCAAAACAGAAAACCACCTCGCAGCGTGTATCAAGATCATCCAAAACAAGTCAGACAGAAAATAGGGGAGACAATAATATATATCAGCAAGGGACATACAAAACATGGCAGGATTATTAATACAATTACACTAATTCCTGTCAATAAATACGAGTGGCCTGCTACGAGATTATGCCTTCTAAATTTTAGCTATCTATAAAAAGAAGAGAAAGAAAAAAGAAGAGAGAGAAAAAAAAAAATAGAAATTACCGTGCCCCCCTCCACCAAAAAAAAGAAGAGAGTTAACTTTCCTTTAAGCCACCCTGTGGGCTAAGTACAATCATCTAAGGTTAATTCACCTCTTAAAACTGCTGTTTGAATCCATTCTGAATTTTTAAAGGGATATATTAGTCTAAGCTGAATCTCCCGTCTGTTTGAGAAAATAAAGTCAGCCCATTTTTCAAAAAAAGAGTCTATTTCTGCTTCCGATATAATTGAAGTTGCATGTTGTTCTAGTATCAATTTAGCATTTACAGCATTAATAAATAAATAAAATGTAGGCCTTTTCTTAGACTTCCATGAGGAAAAATTAATATTCCTTGCACACAGGATACTAAAATTTATAAAGTTTATGTTATCTTCCCTTTTCCTGTACTCCCTTAAAAAAATAATCTCCTCTTTATCCAGAGAGATCTCCTTCTTTAAGATTTTGGATAACCAAAAAGATACCTTTTGCCAAAATTGTCCTACTTTTGGGCATTCCCAGATACAATGCATTAAATCTGCATTAGGGCAACGACAACGGTCACACTCATATATTTGCGTCCTATTCCATCTCTGAAGATCTCCTGGAGTAATATAGACTCTGTTAATCAGTTTCACATGTGACTCACGCCATGATAGCTGCGGCGTTGCCCCCCATGCCCTAACAATACTCTTAGGGATTGTTGATTCCTCTACTGATGGAATATCTACAATCCATTTTGCCCTTAAATGTTCCACTGCCAGTTGTCCCTCCTTGGATAATAGCATATTATACCATCCTGCTATGGCCGTTTTTCCTTTTGAAAAAATATTTATTCCCCTATATATTATTTCCCCATTTTTACTGAAGAGATTAAGATCTAGGGTATTTAGAAAATGTCTTACTTGGAAATACCCAAACATATCTCTGTTGGGCAAATTATATTTTTCTTTAAGAAAACCAAATGAATACATTACTTTACTATCCATATTGATACATTGATGAAAAGATATAAGCCCCTTACTTTTCCATCTTCTAAAGATCTTAAACTCACATCCTGGCAGAAAAACTGGATTGTCTTGGATTGGTAGATATCTAGAAAATTGGAAGTCAGCCCCCAACGCTGAACATAACTTATGCCATGCTAATATGGGATTTTTGAATGTATACATTTTTTTTTAATAAAGCAGGCCAATATTTTGTCTTCAGATGCACCAAAGCTTTAATGGAGTGAGGCCTAAAAAGAACAGATTCCATATCTGTGCATATTAAGAGGGAGCTATCTGTTAACCAATCAGGCACTATTTTTAATAAACAAGCCAGATTGTATTTCTGAAAAGAAGGGATACTAAGTCCTGCACAATCTTTGCTTTGGGTAAGTCTTTTTAAAGATAATTTAGACTTAAACTTACCCCATAAAAATAATCTACAAGCGTAGTTTTATATCAGTCTTTCTTAAAAAAAGAGGAACATTTTACATAACATATAATAATTTAGGTAACGCTACCATTTTAATTAAATTTATTTTACCCGCCAAAGAAAGGGAAAGATGACGATTTTTGCATCGTCTTCAACAATTTTCTTAATTACACCCGAGAAATTTTCACTATACCATTTTTCTGGACAACTAGAAACATTAATTCCCAGATATTTTAGGCTGTTGACTTCCTTAAAAGGTAACGGCGAAAATGAATCTTTATTCCTTTTTACCCACAGTAATTCAGATTTTTGAGAGTTAATTGCATATCCTGAAAAAGATCCGAAGATTGTTAATATTGAAATTAGTTTCATAATATTCTCTATTGTATTAGAAAGAAATATAAGCAAATCGTCCGCCTAAAGGGGTACTTGAATAACTCTATCCCCTACCTGTATACCTTTAATACTCCCTACCTGTATACCTTTAATACTACTATGGAGTGCTGTTGGTAGGGGTTCGATACTTAAATTAAACAATAATGGGGAGAGGGAGCACCCCTGTCGCGTACCCCGAAACAATTGAAAAAATTGTGAACATGCTCCATTAACTATCAGAGCAGACCTTGGATTACTATATAAAGCTTGAATAAATGGGAGAAAGGAGCCCCTGAAACCATAATGATCTAGAGCAGTAAATAAATTATCCCAGCTAATTGCATCAAAAGCCTTTTCTGCGTCTAACGAAATGATTATTTTATCTTCTTCACCCAGCTTCCCTTCTTCTTTTTGTGCATTATAATAGTCAACTATTAGTAATAATTTCCTTAAATTAGAAAAAGATGATCTACCCTTAAGAAAACCAGTTTGATCAGTGTGAATTATTTTACTTAGAACTTTCTGTAATCTAGTTGCCAGAATACTATCCAATAGTTTGTAGTCTGTGTTGAGCAACAAGATTGGGCGGTAAGCATCTACCTTTTCTGGATTGTTTCCTTTTTTCGGGATAAGAGTAATTAGAGAGCTACTAAAATTACTAGAGGGTACAAGCCCCTTAGAAAAGTATGCATCAAAAAGAATAACTAAAGGATCTGCAACATATTCCAACAACATTTTATAATATTCAACTGGTAATGAATCTGGACCTGCAGCTTTATTAATACTACACTCTTTTATCGCTGAAATAACTTCTTCTTTACTAATTGGTGCATTCACTAAGTTCCAAGCCTCTTCAGTCAGACATGGAACTTTACATATATCCCAAAAAAGCTTTTTATTCGATTCATGTATTCCTTTAAATTAAAAAATCTGTTCAAAATGCTCCAAAAATTCTGCCGCAATTTTGTGAGATTGAGTTACCCTTTTTTCTTTGCCTTGAAGCACTGTGATATAATTAGAGCCCCTGTTTTGTTTAACAAGGTTAGCCAAAGTTTTTCCTATCTTGCCACCATATTTATATAGTCTCGCATTTGTTCTTACCATCTCACTGGCGGCCCTTTGTTGAAGGAAGATTTCCCTTTCTTTTTTAGCCTGCATATATCTGCGCCAGTTAGTACTTGATGCTTCCTGAATGTAAGCATTATACATATTTGCTAATTGATTAACTAGCTGTGTATCCTGTCTCTGATTTCTTTTCCAAGATCTATATAAATACGCTTTTATTTCCCCTCAGAGCACTGCCTTAGAGGCTTCCCAATAGGTTTCAGGGCATGATACAGAGTTAACATTATAATATTCAAACTTTTTCCAAGATTCCACCAACCAGTTCTTAAATTTTACATTTGAGTAGAGATATTGTGGGAAGGAATAGTTCGCAGAAGTTTTCCGTGAGGTGCCCAATGTTATTGACAGGGAAACAGGCGCGTGATCAGAAATAATTATTGCATCAATATCTGCCTCTAACATACCTGTTAGTTGGAAATAATCTATGCGAGATAATGTTTTATGCGTACTAGATTTACATGTAAAGCCTTTCATATCCGGGTTTTGGATGTGCCAGATATCTTTCAAATTTAGGGCATTCCTGAATTTTCTAAATATTGTAATTTCTTGCTTTTTGGGGGGAGCCCCTTTACCTTTAAAGTAACATCTATCTATTGGATGTTGTGCTATAAGATTTAGATCACCAGCGACTATCAACTTGCTATCTATAAACTGTGAAATTTTAATTTCATTTTCTCCCAAAATTCTTTTATATTATTATTGGGACCATAAATATTACAAAGTATAAACCTTTGCTCCATTATATCCAACTGAAGAATTATAAATCTTGCATCAGTGTCTATCTCTGAGTGAATAATTTTATAGTGTAAATTGTTATTTAACAGTATCGCTACCCCTAGCTTTCTAACTTGCCCTGTTGTTGCAAAAACTTCACCAACTCAATCTGTTTTAAGTTTAAGTGCTTCATTTTGCTGAATATACCTTTTCTGTAAGAAGGCAATACTACATCTAAGTTTTTAAGATGTTTTATTATCATTTTTCTTTTCACAGGCGAGGTAATACCTCTGATATTCCAAGAAAACAAGTTAACTTTATTCATTTAAAAATTGTTCAACCAAACAACAGGCGCAGAGGGGAACAGGGCAGGGGGAAAAAAAAAAATGAAGGAGAAAAAAAGAAGAAAAAAGAGTGAAAACAGACATTAAGATAACACCTTTCACCTAACATATGTTCCCTAAATTTCTTAAGACTCTCGCTCATTTAAATGTAACCAAAGTGATCATTTTTGTACATGCTCTTCTAAAAATCTAGTTGTTTCTTGTTGCGTATTTAGTATATGCCAAGAAGTATCCTTGAATACCTTAATCCTAGCAGGATACATTAAAAAAGCTTCATAACCTTTCTGAATAATCTGCATGCATAAAGGAGCCATTGCCTTTCTATGATTAGTAGTTTCCACAGAATAATCCTGGAATAACATTATTCTGTGCCCTTCCAGCAAAATATTTTTTTTTTTTTACGATAAAAATTCAATAAATCAACCTTATCTTGAAAGTTTAACATTTTGGCAATAATAGGTCTTGCTATTTTTTATCCGTCTGATTTAAATTTTTCCTGCCCTATTCTATGCACTCTCTCTACAATTAGCTGGTACTGTGATTCTGGCATATTTAGCAGTGCAGGTAACTTCTCTATCATAAATTTATTTAGGTCTTTAAATTCTGCTGACTCAGGCACGCCAATAATTCTGAGGTTGTTCCTTCTGGATCTATCCTCAAGATCATCTATCCTCTCTTGAAGTTTTTTAAGTACAGATCTATAAAAATTTGTATCCTGCTCTGCTGTATTCATTCTATCCTCTATGTCTGAAATACGTAATTCAGCTGCTTCAATCCTATTATTAAATGAGTGTATTTCATTTGTTAATGTTAACACATCCTGTCTGAGCTGATGGGGCTCATTGCCTCATATATGGCTTTAACTAAGTGCTGAGAATCTGTATCTATTTTTGCTGTGGTAATTTCTTCAGTGATACTATCTTGTTGAGTAGCACTTGTTTTGCCTTTTTTCTCTTTTTTAGGCGGCATTACTGGAGACTTAGTTCTAACCGAATGCACAAATTTCTCCATATGTAACAGAGATAATACCAGCTATCTATACACCCAGACCTAACAAAGACAGCTTATTAATCGTTTTTCACAATTATCAGGAATATGTAGTTATGCACACAAAGCTACATCTTATGTGAGTATTTGAACAATATATAAAGCCATACAAAATGGATATTGGCACACAAAATATGGACTAGTTATTGAGCCTTAAAAATAAAATACATCAGAGCAGGAAGTCCATAACCAGCAAGAAGATAGATGAGAGTATATACACGATATTCAAAGACAGATGAAAAACACTTTTACATTCGAAAAATTCCAATATGATTCTGAGGCTTCTCTTTTCCTTTTAAAGAAGAGAAATTTTTTTATACAAAGCCTGGAACAATTCTTTATAATTAAGATGAACTTGCTATTACATCATTTCACTGATAGCTCTGTGAGGGACTTGACTTTATCCTTGATGGACCTTCATACTTAGTATTAGAAATACAAAGTGGCAATGATGCTGGCAGCAATAGTAACAACCTTTGTACACCTTATAAACGAACAAACAGGGAGAAATAAACTTAGGCCCTGTACTGAATCTTCACCCTCCAACAGAGCATATCAGACTTGCTCTTTCAAAAAGTTCCAAAACTGGCTACTTCACAATTTAAGGATGGAACATGTAATATGCTTTTAAAGACTAAAGTCCCAGAGCGGCACTGATCTTCTAAATAAAACTTTTTTATAGGTTATTCACAGAAACCACTCCAAACCAAGGGTGGGGCTTACTTCTTCCATATATATATTCCACACGTGGTTATTAAGCTCTTCACCCACTCCCGTGGCTTAACCAGTCACTAGAAAGCATAAAAGTGCACGGCCAGATTAAAGCATTCTCACTGCACACTGATTACAGCCTGATATCTGGGCAACTTCACTGGTAGCTCTGTGCGGGACTTAACCTTTTGGGGAATACAGCAATCTCTTTATAACAACAGAGAGCAAAACTTCACCCTCCCAACAAAGTTTACCAGACTAGATCCAGCCCCTCTACATATATGAAACTTGCCACAAAATTTTCTTCTGTACTTCAAATGTGCTAGAATGTTCAGCAAAACTATGATTTAGTAGCTGGGTTTCTTCACTGGAATTTTTGTGAGGGACTTATCCATTAAGGAGTGCAAACAAGTCCTTTACATCAAAGAAACATGGCCATAAAGAAAAGAGCCTAGTTTGCCTCAACTCCCATGCATCTTCACCCTCCCAACAAAACATTGCCAGACTACTTCTAACCCAGAATCATATTTACAGTCTATCAAACAGTTTACAATTGGATCAATAAGAGACTGCGCCCGGAATCTAATCTTAACGCTCCTTTACAGGTAATCTTCCCTATAGTTACCGTATAATATTACAAAGTGTTAAGACAATATGGAGTAAAGGAGCGCTGTGAGCTAAATAAGATAGTCTGGAGACCTCTATACACCTCACTGACGAGGCCCAATGAAGGCGAAACGATCGTCAAACAGGATAATTAAAATAGAAAGGTGGAATTATATAAAAGAGCACTCGAAACACTTTATACTGTATTGTTTTAGATATAAAATTGTTTTTAATTTCAGGGAGACGTCCCTAATATATACTAATGTATGAAACTTTTTAATCTTTTTTAAAATAAATGTATGTTTGACAAATTGTATAGAGGTCTCCAGACTATCTTATTTAGCTCACAGCGCTCCTTTACTCCATATTGTCTTATCAAACAGTTTACCCCAAAGGCATATATGTGAGAGTTATTCAGGCTTTTTGAGGTGAAACAAAAGGAACATAGATCAGGTTTACATGTCTAAGGCCACTAGACAAATTGGCCTAATTAAAGGGTTACCGGTCCAAGCAACAGATTCCCTTGCTTGTGAGAAGTCCTGTGCCCTCCTATTTCATGGCTGTTCTCAAGCTGGGGAGCCCCCCCTGCCAAGAGACTTAGACCTCGTCGACTGCCCAAGAGAGTGCGTAAGCCAGAGGGAAAACAGCTCTCTTGTTCCGCTCAGCTGCAATGGCTTTTCTTTAGCTGCGTTGCTTGCCCCGTGGGATAAGTGCTAAACATGCCGCCTCCTCGCTCACCTCACTCGGCGTCCACGGACGCACCACGCAGCACGCACCTCTACGTCACAGCGTCAGAACAACAGACGCTGTAACCGGCAACCTCCTTTGTTAGGGCAATTAGATTAGGTTTAATTAGTTTAAATATTTGATCATTTGTATTTTATTTTTTGTAATTTAGTGGGGTTTTTTTGTAATTTAGTTAATTGTATTTAATAAATGTAATTGATGTAATTGTAGTGTAAGGTTAGGTGCTAGTGTAACTCAGGTTAGGTTTTATTTTACAGGTAAATTTGTATTTATTTTAACTAGGTAGTTAGTAAATAGTTAATAACTATTTACTAACTAGCCTACCTAGTTAAAATAAATATAAACTTGCCTGTGAAATAAAAATAAAACCTAAGATAGCTACAATGTAACTATTAGTTATATTGTAGCTAGCTTAGGGTTTATTTTATAGGTAAGTATTTAGTTTTAAATAGGAATTATTTAGTTATTAATAGTAGGTTTTAGTTAGATTTATTTTAATTACATTAAAGTTAGTGGGTGTTAGATTTAGGGTTAGGGTTAGGTTTAGGGGTTAATACCTTTAGTATAGTGGCGGCGACGTTGTGGCGGCATATTAGGGGTTAATAAGTGTAGGTAGGTGGCGGCGATGTCGGGGGGGGGAGATTAGGGGTTAATAACTGCAATGTAGGTGACGGCGACATTGGGGGTGGCAGATTCCGGGTTAATAAAAGTAGGTAGGTAACTGCGACATTGGGGGCAGCAGATTCGGGATTAATAAGTGTAGGTAGGTGGCGGCGACATTGTGGACAGCAAATTAGGGGTTAATAAGTGTAGGTAGGTGGCAGCGACATTGGGGCAGCAGATTAGTGGTTAATAAGTATAATGTAGGTGACGGTGATGTTGGGGGCAGCAGATTAGGGGTTCATAAGTATAATGTAGGTGGTGGCGGTGTCCGGATCTGCAGATTAGGGGTTAATAATATAATGTAGGTGTCGGCGATGTCGGGGGTGGCAGATTAGGGGTTAATAAGTGTAAGATTAGGGGTGTTTAGACTCGGGGTTCATGTCAGGGTGTTAGATGTAAACATAAATTTAGTTTCCCCATAGGAATCAATGGGGCTGCGCTACTGAGCTTTACGCTCCTTTATTGCAGGTGTTAGGCTTTTTTTCAGCCGGCTCTCCCCATCGATGTCTATGGGGAAATCGTGCACGAGTACGTAAATCCAGCTCACCGCAGCGCTGGTATTGGAGTGCGGTATGGAGCTCAATTTTGCTTTATGCTGCTATATTGCCTGCTAACGCCGGGTTTTTGCAATCCTGTAATACCAGCGCTGTAAGTAAGTGAGTGTGACAATAACTTGCAAGTTAGTACCGAGCAGCTCTTACCGCAAAACTCATAATCTTGCCAATTGGTTTGTTAAACCATTTTTTTTTTAATCCAATTTTTTTTTTTGCACATGAATGTATATTCACAACAGGCATGAGTTTTTAGTGAAGTACTTAGTTGTAATATATGTATATTATTACATATTAGAGATGTGCATTCAGCTTCAGAAGAAAACAGATTTGTCTGAACTTATGTCAGTCTGGTGAAACGTCCAATACATCAACAGTCAAATACATTATTGGACGAAATGGAGGAAGAATGCATGATTGCTTGAACAAATTGATTCATTTACTGATTTGTTTGACCAGTTTTGTGTCAAAAAAGGTTCAGGAAGGAGGAAGGAGCTATATTATTTTCCTAATAAGCTCCTTTTTAATGATGTACAGGAGGTCTGACCATTAATGTGTCCATTGTACCCTGTCCAATCCTGCCATAGTATTACTAATAATTGATGTTGGGTACAGCCAGTCAGGTATTAGTGTAGGAGTTTAGTCTTACCGACTTGTCCAATAAAGCCTTACCCTGGTATACGAAGGTAGAAAATTAGGGGAAGCTCAGGAATTTTCAATCACTTTTAACTGAGTTATTGGAACATGCAGTTGTGTGAATTCTTTGCCTCTGTGAACTAGTCATTGACTCACATTCAATCAGCAGGTTTTATGTTCTGTTAGCATTTAAATATAGGTTCTTTTAATTGTTCAAATTCTATAATGTTTAAATAAGTTGTATATGTTTACTGTTCCCTCTGGAAATAGTGGTACTGAGTCAAAATTTGACAAAATCTAATCCAAAATGAATCTTTCAGTCAAAACAAATGTTTCCCTGTGCACATCTCTAATGCATATATGCATACATTTATGTCTTCAGTTTAAATGTTTATTTGGTGATTCCTTTTTTAATATATGTTTCCTTATATTTATTACACCAGTTAATCAGATTAGATCACATAGCCAGATGACACAAGTATACAAGTAAACATACATATGTAAATATTAGTTACTATCTATAAGGTTTTGTTGATAAACTGCATCTCTTATTCTAAGGGTTTAAAAGTAGCCATAACATAATCTTTAAATAGAGCTTATAAACACCACACTGCCCATAGCTTCTTTAATTCATTCCTAAATTAAGGAGTAACTCAGTAACTGTATTAATAAAGTCAAACACTCATGCTATGATTTTCCTCTTGATATATTAAAAGCAAACATCCTAGGGATACAGAAGCAATCATGCCAGCCTCTCTCTTCGCCATCACTAGCAATAGTGTACACCTTCATGCATTAATTTCCAGTAAGACTCTAATCACAGGGCATATTCCTGGTGACACACTCTCTTGGGTCATGGAATACCTGGCACTTATATATCCAAGCAAACAAAGTAAGATTAAATTCTGCCTACCTCGTAACCTCTAGAACCATGGCTCCTCGTTCATGAGACTGCTAGCTTCCTTATGCAACTTCCCAGAGATGCCACTTGTGCATCGTCCTCTGCATCAGCATTGCCCATAACCGCCTGCTTCACTCCAATCTTCGACTCATCTCGCAACCTGCCCACTTGATCCTATTTCTTCATGACTTCTTCCATCTCTCTCTGCTTCACTATCCCATGCCCTAACTCATCTCTTTAACCAGTCTTTCACTGCTGGCACATTTCCTGATGAATTCAAGCATGCGTCAATCACACCAATCCTAAAAAAAAACTTTCTTGACCCCTTCTAACTACCGACCAGTCTTCTTATTACCCTTTGCTTCCAAATCATTGGAACAAATGGTATAAAATTGACTAACTCAATTTCTCTCGACTAACTCCTTACTTGATATGTTATCAGCTAAAGCAAAGGGACACTACTCCTTACTAATTATTCTGTATCTATCAGCTGGTTTCGGCAGAGTTGACCATTCTCTTATCTTACAGATACTACATTCATATGGCATCTGAGACTCAGGGGCATATTTATCAAGCTCCGCTTCTTCATAACATGTCCGCCTGCTCTGAGGTGGCGGAAAGAAATCAACCCAATCAAATTTTATCGGGTTGATTGACACCACCTGCTAGCGGCCGATTATCTGCAAATCTGCAGGGGGCGGCATTGCACCAGCAGTTCACAACTGCTGGTGCAATGATAAATGCTCACAGCATATGCTGTCGGCATTTATCGATGGGCAGTGATGTGCAGTGGACATGATATGCTACTTTGTGTCATGTCCGCTCACATATTGTTAAATATGCCCCTGAGTCCTCTCAAGGTTTGATCCACATCTCTCAAACTGCTTGTTTCCTTTAACAGCATATTCTCTGATCCTTTGCCTCTTAGTTGGAGTACCACAAGACTATGTCTTGGGTTCCTTGCTTTTCTCTCTCTATACATTCTCCCTTGGAAAACGTATATCCTTCTATGGGTTCCTGTAACACTTATATGCTGATGATGCCCAAATCTATTTTTCCTCCCCTGATATCTCTCCCTCTTTATTCAACCAGATTTCCAACTGTATCTCTGCAATTTACTCTTGGATGTTCTCACACTACCTGCAACTCATTCTGTCCAAAACTGAACTGCTTCTTATTCACCCCTCTTTGAGACATCTGACACCTGACATTTCTCTGACAGTTAGATAAATCACACCAGCTCTGCTGTCTTGGGGTCACACTTGAATTTGAACTCACATTCACCTCTCATATAAAAGATCTTAGCAAATCTTGCCATGCACACCTAAGAAACATTTACAAAATTTGTACTTTTCCTTACTCAAAAAAGCTAAAAAAAAAACGAAATAATTCCCTCATTTGGTAACACATTGACTATTGCAATCTACTTTTAAATGCCCTTCCCAAACACTGCCACTTCCTCGTTCCCAATCTATTATGAATGTTTCAGCTAGGACTCATCCAAATCATTTCCAATCTACACAGCTGCTTCACTCTGGCAATCTCTACACTGGCTCCCCATACACTCCAGAATACAATTGAAAGTATTAAACCTAACTTACAAAGCACTCAACAGTCTCACTCCCAACTATATTTCTTCCCTCATCTCCAAATATTCCCCAACCTTTCATTTGATCCACCGCTGACTTACGTCTCTACACTCCTGTTATCTCTATGCCCCACTTCTTTCATGCTGCTCCTGTCCTCTGAACTCTCTACCCCACTCCATAACACTGGCTCCAACCTTGTATAGCTTCAGACACTCTCTGAAAAACACAGCTATTGCAGAGAGGTTTACCATCTTGTTTCATCCTATCGAAAACAATTATTAACGACCTTGACTTACTGCAATCCATGTGACAGGCTTACCCCAAACCTTATGTCTCTGAACCTCGACTTGTAGACTGTAAGCTCTCTGGAGCAGGGCCCTCTTTCTCTTGTACTAGATTTTTTTTCTGTCTTTAGGGTTTTAAAGTCTTATTACACATCCTTGTATACCCTTAACTCTGTACCCAGTGCTACGGAATTAAGTGCTCTATACAATACAAATGATAATAATAATACAAATGTCTGTTTCTTTTAAGAGGAGCTAAACCCTGTTAGTAGATAACATAGGAAGCCTTAAAACAGACATGATTACAGTCTCAAACCAAATGCATTCTGATACAGCTTTATTTGATTAATATGTTTAGCTTATCTTACTTCCTATGTATATTATATATTTTAATGAATTAATAAATTGTTGTTTTTAAGAGTCCATTAGGCCTGTTATTTTTCTGTGGATGAGAGTAGTTTACAACAGAGTTTGGGAACACATGGTACTTATACACACCTATCCATTTATCAGCCGGGCTATTGTGTATTTTTGTATACAATTACAGTGATGCAGCATCTATTCATATATGGCTAGTATTACGAGTCTTGCGTTAGGCTTAAAAAGCACGTGTGGCCGGTCCCAACGCTGCTTATAATGCCCGCTGTATTACGAGTCTGGCAGGGTACAGGTGTACCGCTGACTTTTTTGGCCAGACTCGGAAATACCGCAAATCCACTTACATCAATTGCGTATCCTATTTTTCAATGGGACTTGCATAGCGCTGGTATTACAAGTCTAACAAAAAGTGAGTGAGGAGACCCTCTCCCTGTCAAGCCTTATACCGCATTTTAAAGTCAGGTGGTTAAGCGATTTACACTACAACGCCGTAGGCATAAAACTCTTAAACGTAAAGTGCTAAAAAGTACACTAACACCCATAAACTACCTATTAACCCCTAAACCGAGGCCCCCCGCACAATCGGCAAACACTTAAAAAAAATGTAACCCCTAATCTGCCGAACCAAACATTGCCGCCACTATATTACCCCTAAACCGCCACACTCCCGCCTTGCAAACACTAGTTAAATTTTATTAACCTCTAATCTGCCGTCCCTAACATAGCCGACACTACCTACCCCTAAGTCTTCTCTCCCCCATGTCGCCGCCACTATATTAAAGTTATTAACCCCTAAATCTAAGTCTAACCCTACCCTCCTAACTTAAACATAAATTAAATGAATATCAATAAAATAACTATCAATAACAAAATGATTCCTATTTAAAACTAAATACTTACCTATAAAATAAAACCTAACGCTAGATTTGGAGTTTTGTTGATAACGACCCGGCGTAGCTAACGCCGGCTTTTTCTATGGCCGCTCCATAAAAATAACTTTGGTATTGAGAGTCCACAAAAAGGCTGCGTTAGGCTCCAAAAAAAGGAGCGTAGAGCATTTTTAACGCAGCTTCAACTCTCGATACCAGAGTTGCTTACGCAAGCGGCCAGCCTCAAAAACGTGCTCGTGCACGATTCCCCCATAGGAAACAATGGGGCTGTTTGAGCTGAAAAAAAAACCTAACACCTGCAAAAAAGCCGCGTTCAGCTCCTAACGCAGCCCCATTGTTTGCTATGGGGAAACACTTCCTACGTCTGCACCTAACACCCTAACATGTACCCCGAGTCCTAAACACCCCTAACCTTACACTTATTAACCCCTAATCTGCCGCCCCCGCTATCGCTGACCCCTGCATATTATTTTAACCCCTAATCTGCCGCTCCGTAAACCGCCGCTACTTACATTATCCTATGTACCCCTAATCTGCTGCCCCTAACACCGCCAACCCCTATATTATATTTATTAACCCCTAATCTGCCCCCTCAACGTCGCCCTCCACCTGCCTACACTTATTAACCCCTAATCTGCCGAGCGGACCTGAGCGCTACTATAATAAAGTTACTTAACCCCTAATCCGCATTACTAACCCTATAATAAATAGTATTAACCCCTAATCTGCCCTCCTAACATCGCCGACACCTAACTTCAATATTAACCCCTAATCTGACGACCGGAGCTCACCACTACTATAATAAATGTATTAACCCCTAAAGCTAAGTCTAACCCTAACACTAACAACCCCCTAAAGTTAAATATAATTTTAATCTAACGAAAATAATTAACTCTTATTAAATAAATTATTCCTATTTAAAGCTAAGTACTTACCTGTAAAATAAATCCTAATATAGCTACAATATAAATTATAATTATATTGTTAGCTATTTTAGGATTAATATTTATTTTACAGGTAACTTTGTATTTATTTTAACCAGGTACAATAGCTATTAAATAGTTAAGAACTATTTAATAGCTTAACTAGTTAAAATAATTAGAAAATTACCTGTAAAATAAATCCTAACCTAAGTTACAATTAAACCTAACACTATACTATCATTAAATTAATTAAATAAAATACCTACAATTACCTACAATTAAACCTAACACTACACTATCAATAATTAAATTCAATCTACAAATAAATACAATGAAATAAACTAACTAAAGTACAAAAAAATAAAAAAGAACTAAGTTACAAAAAATAAAAAAATATTTACAAACAATAGAAAAAATATTACAACAATTTTAAACTAATTACACCTACTCTAAGCCCCCTAATAAAATAACAAAGACCCCCAAAATAAAAAAATGCCCTACCCTATTCTAAATTAAAAAAGTTCAAAAGCTCTTTTACCTTACCAGCCCTGACAGGGCCCTTTGCGGGGGCATGCCCCAAGAAATTCAGCTCTTTTGCCTGTAAAAAAAACATACAATACCCCCCCCAACATTACAACCCACCACCCACATACCCCTAATCTAACCAAACCCCCCTTAAATAAACCTAACACTAAGCCCCTGAAGATCTTCCTACTTGTCTTCACCCTACCAGGTTCGCTGTCCGTCCTGAAGAGCTCCTCCGATGTCCTGATCCAAGCCCAAGCGGGGGGCTGAAGAGGTCCATGATCCGGCTGAAGTCTTCATCCAAGCGGGAGCTGAAGAGGTCCATTGATCAGGCTGAAGTCTTCATCCAAGCGGGAGCTGAAGAGGTCCAGATCTGGATGAAGTCTTCTATCAACGGGCATCTTCAATCTTCTTTCTTCCGGATCCATCTTGCAGACCTCCGACGCGGAACATCCTCTTCTCCCGACGCCTACTAGGATTCTATCAGCCAATCGGAATTAAGGTAGGAATATTCTGATTGGCTGATGGAATCAGCCAATCAGAATCAAGTTCAATCCGATTGGCTGATCCAATCAGCCAATCAGATTGAGCTTGCATTCTATTGGCTGTTCCGATCAGCCAATAGAATGCAAGCTCAATCTGATTGGCTGATTGGATCAGCCAATCGGATTGAACTTGATTCTGATTGGCTGATTCCATCAGCCAATCAGAATATTCCTACCTTAATTCCGATTGGCTGATAGAATCCTATCAGGCCAATCGGAATTCGAGGGACGCCATCTTGGATGACGTCCCTTAAAGGAACCGTCATTCGGCTAGTAGGCGTCGGGAGAAGAGGATGTTCCGCGTCGGAGGTCTGCAAGATGGATCCGGAAGAAAGAAGATTGAAGATGCCAGTTGATAGAAGACTTCATCCGGATCATGGACCTCTTCAGCTCCCGCTTGGATGAAGACTTCATCCGGATCATGGACCTCTTCAGCTCCCGCTTGGATGAAGACTTCAGCCGGATCATGGACCTCTTCAGCCCCCCGCTTGGGCTTGGATCAGGACATCGGAGGAGCTCTTCAGGACGGATCGGTGAACCTGGCAGGGTGAAGATAAGGTAGGAAGATCTTCAGGGGCTTAGTGTTAGGTTTATTTAAGGGGGGTTTGGGTTAGATTAGGGGTATGTGGGGTGGTGGGTTGTAATGTTGGGGGGGGTATTGTATGTTTTTTTTTTACAGGCAAAAGAGCTGAATTCTTGGGGCATGCCCCGCAAAGGGCCCTGTTCAGGGCTGGTAAGGTAAAAGAGCTTTGAACTTTAGTAAGTTAGAATAGGGTAGGGCATTTTTTTATTTTGGGGGGCTTTGTTATTTTATTAGGGGGCTTAGAGTAGGTGTAATTAGTTTAAAATTGTTGTAATATTTTTCTTATGTTTGTAAATATTTTTTTATTTTTTGTAACTTAGTTCTTTTTTATTTTTTGTACTTTAGCTAGTTTATTTAATTGTATTTATTTGTAGGAATTGTATTTAATTAATTTATTGATAGTGTAGTGTTAGGGTTAATTGTAGGTAATTGTAGGTAGTTTATTTAATTAATTTAGTTGATAGTGTAGTGTTAGGTTTAATTGTAACTTAGGTTAGTATTTATTTTACAGGTAATTTTTGTAATTATTTTAACTAGTTTAGCTATTAAATAGTTCTTAACTATTTAATAGCTATTGTACCTGGTTAAAATAAATACAAAGTTACCTGTAAAATAAATATAAATCCTAAAATAGCTATAATATAATTATAATTTATATTGTAGCTATATTAGGGATTTATTTTACAGGTAAGTATTTATCTTTAAATAGGGAATAATTTATTAATAAGAGGGTAATTAAGTTCGTTAGATGTAAATTATATTTAACTTAGGGGGGTGTTAGTGTTAGGGTTAGACTTAGGCTTTAGGGGTTAATACATTTATTAGAATAGCAGTGAGCTCTGGTCGGCAGATTAGGGGTTAATAATTGAAGTTAGGTGTTGGCGATGTTAGGGAGGGCAGATTAGGGGTTAATACTATTTATTATAGGGTTAGT
Source organism: Bombina bombina (assembly GCF_027579735.1). Taxonomy (NCBI): domain Eukaryota; kingdom Metazoa; phylum Chordata; class Amphibia; order Anura; family Bombinatoridae; genus Bombina; species Bombina bombina. The sequence goes on along the minus strand of NC_069499.1, from coordinate 698,940,352 downwards.
GAGGCGGATTAGGGGTTAATAACTTTATAATAGTAGCGGTGCGGTCCGCTCGGCAGATTAGGGGTTAATAAGTGTAGGCAGGTGGAGGCGACGTTGTGGGGGGCAGATTAGGGGTTAATAAATATAATATAGGGGTCGGCGGTGTTAGGGGCAGCAGATTAGGGGTACATAGCTATAATGTAGGTGGCGGCGCTTTGCGGTCGGCATATTAGGGGTTAATTATTGTAGGTAGCTGGCGGCGACGTTGTGGGGGGCAGATTAGGGGTTAATAAATATAATACAGGGGTCGGCGGTGTTAGGGGCAGCAGATTAGGGGTACATAAGTATAACGTAGGTGGCGGTCGGCAGATTAGGGTTAAAAAAATTTAATCGGAGTGGCGGCGATGTGGGGGGCCTCAGTTAGGGGTATATAGGTAGTTTATGGGTGTTAGTGTACTTTAGAGTACAGTAGTTAGAGCTTTATGAACCGGCGTTAGCCCAGAAAGCTCTTAACTACTGACTTTTTTTCCTGCGGCTGGAGTTTTGTCGTTAGATGTCTAACGCTCACTTCAGACACACTCTAAATACCGGAGTTAGAAAGATCCCATTGAAAAGATAGGATACGCAATTGACGTAAGGGGATCTGCGGTATGGAAAAGTCTGGCTGAAAAGTGAGCGTTAGACCCTATTTTGAGTGACTCCAAATACCGGAGTTAGCCTAAAACCAGCGTTAGGAGCCTCTAACGCTGGTTTTTCACGCTAACGCCAAACTCCAAATCTAGGCCTAAGATAGCTACAATATAACTAATAGTTACATTGTAGCTAGCTTAGGGTTTATTTTTATTTGTACAGGCAAGTTTGTGATTTATTTTAACTAGCTAGAATAGTTAGTAAATAGCTATTAACTATTTACTAACTACCTAGCTAAAAGTAAGACAAAAGTACCTGTAAAATAAACCTAACCTAGGGTACATTTACATCTAACACTACCACTATATTAAATTAAGTTCCCTAAAGTAAATAAAATTATCTAAGTACAAAAAAACCCCCACTAAATTACAGAAAATAATAAAAAAATTTACAAGACTTTAAACTAATTACACCTATCTAATCCCCTAACAAAATAAAAAAAAAAAAAAAACAAAAAAAAAGCCCTACCCTACACTAAATTACAAATAGCCCTTAAAAGGGCCTTTTGCGAGGCATTGCCCCAAAGTAATTAGCTCTTTTAACCTGTAAAAAAAATTACTGACCCCCCCAACATTAAAACCCACCCAATACCCCCTTAAAAAAACAGCCAATAGAATGCCAGCAATAGTATGCATCAGCCAAAAGGATTTTTTTCTACCTTATGCCGATTGGCTGATAGAATTCTATCAGCCAATCGGAATTGAAGGGATGCCATCTTGGATGTTGTCAGTTAAAGGTACCATCATATAGTAAGAAGACTCCGGATGAAGAGAATGCTCCAATCGATGTCTGGAGATGGACCCGCCTCCGCGCGATGGATGAAGATAGAAGATGCCATCTGGATGAAGACTGCCCGGCTTGGCTGAAGACTTCTGCCCATCTGGAGGACCACTTCTGCCCGGTTGGATGAAGGACGTCTCCCGGTAAGGGTGATCTTCAGGGGGTTAGTGATAGGTTTTTTTAAGGGTGTATTGGGGTGGGTTTTAGAGTAGGGTTGGTTTTGTGGGTGGTGGGTTTAATGTTGGGGGGGATCTGAAATTTATTTTACAGGTAAAAGAGCTGATTACTTTGGGGCAATGCCCGCAAAAGGCCCTTTTAAGGGCTATTTGTAATTAATTGTAAGGTAGGGCTTTTTTATTTGGGGGGGGGGCTTTTTTATTTTGTTAGGGGGATTAGATAGGTGTAATTAGTTTAAAAATCTTGTATTTTTTTTATTATTTTCTGTAATTAGTGTTGTGTTTTTTGTACTTTAGATACTTTTATTTAATGTTAGGGAATTAATTTAATTAGTAATTACTTTGTCACAGTTTGTTAATATGAATATGGTTTTCATTTGAGCTCACGCAAGCACAGATAAAGTTTGCAGTCTGCTTTCGGGTACATTCATAGGTTATCCAAACTATGGGGTAGATTTACCAAAGGTTGAGCGGTTATGATTCACTGTAGCGAATCATATCCGCACAACCTTGCTAAATGCTGACAGGGGGCATATGCTTTCGGCATTTACATAGCACAAGGATTTCTAGATAAATGCTTGTGTAATTCTGCCCCCTGCTCACTATGGACAATCGGCCACTAGCAGGGGTCGTCAAGCATCACAATCGTATTTGGATTGGAGTGATTTCTGTCCGCCACCTAAAAAGCACATAAGTAAGGAGCAGTGGTCTTACCCTGCTGCTTCTTACGTCCAATTTCTGGTGTGACCAGAAATGATGGGACATTGAGCGAGCCATGCACTGTTTATAAATTGACCCCTATGTCTGATTTTATGAGGAATAGACTCTCAAACTTTGATTACTGTTGTTTACTAAAGGAAGTCAGGAATGCTGATGTCTGACACAGCACACTTTTTAGATCTTTGTATATGTTTTAAAACCTTCAATAAACAGTGATTTTAAGTAGCATATTTCAAACCATTATATGTAATAACATAATAAATGAAACATTTTAAAAACATAGTAGTGGGAAGTATCATGCCTTCAAGTTCCCTCAATAGCTGCTGACTCCTAACCTGTGAGCTCTAGGCACAGGGTCTTGTCTTGGCTTAGACAAAAATATGTTTTAGGGTAAGAGATTAAGTAAAAGAACCACTAGACACCCACATGATTGATAACCAGGTTTGAATTGGACTTCTAATGAATTGGAATGTCCTTGAATTTAACATTCAGAGAAAGCTGTGTGATTTTCTTTTATTTGAACTAGATTCAACCCTTTGGTGTATATCTTAGTATTTAATTTTTTTTGCTGATTAACTTATTAGCATTTTTGTGTAATGATATGTCCTAATATTTAGATTGCTTTCTGCTGGGTGTATAAAAGCTTTTATTTTGTGGTTTAACTAAAAATGTCATTAGATAATTAGCATCTTATTTTATTAAGGTATTAAAGCTTTAGCTGTACATTAGAATCCAGCAGTTTAATACTGTTTTAATGGGAATTCTTAATTTGTGTTTCAACAACTTTTAATTGAATAACCTTAAATAATTGCCTTTGTTAAATATGTGTAGAAAACTAAGGTCTGCACTTTGTAAGCTCATGAAAACATTCAGGTTGTATATACTACATTTATTTTTTTAATTAAAAGTCCCATATTGCTATATTTCATTCCGTTCAATTTCTTAGATTCACTAATATAAGAGGTAAATAAGAGATTTTTGGACTTTAAGCTTGTTTGTTTGTTTTTTGCATATTGATTTAGAACATAGGAGCTGATTCTTACATGGAATAGTGATTCTCACTCAGGATGGAAAAAAACAATTGATAGCACTAGATATTGATTAATGTTTTTCCTGTATAAAGGAGCTTTAGAGTAAATATATGTTTTTATAAATATGTAAATGGTATAATAGCAATTGTGGACTGCATTTAAAATATCTTTATACATACATATTTTAAAATAATTTAACAGTGTTATTTTGTTGGCATCATTTTACAAGGTTTTGCAAATTAAGAGCAGGTTAGTGCTAAACCCCCTTCAAAAGCCTTGTGAAATTTAGGTCTGCTTTGCTAAGGTCCTTTATGGACAGAATGAACTTGTTAACTGAACTATGTAGATATTCACATGGTTAAGTAAATTTTAGCATCCCAAATGGAGGCCAGATGTCAGTGGTGTATTATTTGCTTAGTTTCATATATTTTTTTCTGGATAATTTTGCAATTTGTACCATGTGCATGATATTTCTGCTTACTCTCACACTGGTTGGTTATTATGCTCTCTTGACTAGGCATGAATCATATCCTTTATTATTGTAGTTTATTATTGTAGTTTGCATTTTAAAGTGCTTTGCAATAGAATGGTGAAATTATACATACCCATACTATTGATTCCATACCCCTCTCAGTATAAAAGATGCATTCCAAGCACAATTTATACAATTTATTTAAAGGCGCAATAAATAATGGAGTAGTGCATTTAGGGCCAGATTACAAGTGGCGCACTAACTTATTTACTCGTTCGCTAACTGTGTTCAAAGTAAAAAAATTAACGCGGCTGGGTTAGCGCACATATTACAAGTTAAAGGTAAAAAGTTAGCATATGAGCAAAAGTCTGATGCATGCTAACTTCAGATATTGTGACCGTGTTAACTTCAATGGTGTGCACTGTTAAAAAATTTTTAAAAAATAACACATATCTCTCACGGTCTAACCCGGCACCACATTAGTCCAACATTGCTAAAGCCGAAGGTAGTATAATTGGCTTCTTGGTTATTTAGTTTGTGTTGTATAGCTTGTCAGTTATATTTATTGGCTGCTGGATTGTATATGTCCCTTCAGGTGAGCGGCTAATGAGCATGGAGAATACTGATTACTTTTGTTTCCAATCATGTTATTTTTGACAAAGTGAGAGATGAAAAACCATCAGTTGACGTGATAATGGGGTCAGTGATGCTCTCTAAATTGAGAGTTAATTTAACATTTGTGCTAATAACGTCTTTATTTAAATTAGCTTGATATTGTGCTTGGGGTTAACTCGTTTTCCATACTTTATGTGGAATGTGAATTCCGCTCATCCAATTTGCTTTGTAGCTGCTATACAATTAGGGCTAGGTGGAGTGCTAATTTAGGGCAATGGGGAGCTTAGTTTTTTTAGTTAAGATTTTATTGGGGGGTTTGGTTGTGTGGGTGGTGGGTTTTACTGTTGGGAGTGTTGTTTGTATTTTTTTTTTCAGGTAAAAGAGCTGATTTCTTTTGGGCAATGCCCCGCAAAAGACCCTTTTAAGGGTTATTGGTAGTTTAGTTTAGGCTAGGGTTTTTTTATTTAATTTTTTTGGGGGGCTTTTTTTATTTTGATAGGGCTATTAGATTAGGTGTAATTAGTTTAAATATCTTGTAATTTGTTTTTTTTATTTTGTGTAATTTAGTGTTTGTTTGTAATTGTATTTAATTTATTTAATTGTATTTAATTTAGGTAATTTATTTAATTGTAGTGTAATGTTAGGTGTTAGTGTAACTTAGGTTAGGTTTTATTTTACAGGTCAGTAGTGAGAGAGGTGCAGCGTCGCTCAGTCCACATCACACAGCTGAACAGAATGATCCTTTCCAAAATCCTGAAGGTGGGTAATAGGTCTGTGTTGGAGCGGTGCCAGCACAAAAAATAGGTTTGAGCAGACCAAAAAGTAATATAGAGAAGGACAGGGCGGCACTCCAGGATAAAAGTTAAAAAGTCATTCTTTATTCAAAGATGCATTAAAATGACAACACTCATGTTGCAAACAAAGAAAAGGTGGAGGAGGAGGAAACGTTACATGTTTCGTGCCCTGCGGCACAAATTAAGTGCCGCAGGGCACGAAACATGTAAGGTTGCCTCCTCCTCCACCTTTTGTTTGTTTGCCACATTAGTGTTGTCATTTTAATGCATCTTTGAATAAAGAATGACTTTTTAACTTTTATCCTGGAGTGCCGCCTGTCCTTCTCTATATTTATTTTACAGGTAAATTTGTATTTATTTTTGCTAGGTAGTTAGTAAATAGTTAATAACTATTTAGTAACTATTCTACCTAGTTAAAATAAATACAAACTTGCCTGTAAAATAAAACTAAACCCTAAGCTAGCTACAATGTAATTATTAGTCATATTGTAGCTAGCTTAGGGTTTATTTTACAGGTAAGTATTTAGTTTTAAATAGGAATTATTTAGTTATTAATAGTAGGTTTGATTTAGATTTAATTTTATTACATTTAAGTTAGGGGGTGTTAGGGTTAGACTTAGATTTAGGGGTTAATAAATGTAGTATAGTGGTGGCGACGTTGGGGGGGGCAGATTAGGGGTTAATAAATGTAGGCAGGTGGCGGCAATGTTAGGGGCAGCAGATTAAGGGTTAATAATATTTAACTAGTGTTTGCAAGGCGGGAGTGTGACGGTTTAGGGGTTAATATGTTTATTATAGTGGCGGCAATGTTGGGAGCGGCAGATTAGGGGTTAAAAATGTTATTTTAGTGTTTGCGATGCGGGAGGGCCTCGGTTTAGGGGTTAATAGGTAGTTTATGGGTGTTAGTGTACTTTTTAACACTTTAGCTATGAGTTTTATGCTACAGCTTTGTAGTGTAAAACGCATAACTACTGACTTTAGAATGCGTTACGAATACCGGCACAATGGAAGTCCCATTGAAAAAAGACTATACGCAAATTTCATAAGTTGATTTGCGGTAAGTCAAAAAAAGTGTGCGGGACAGCTGTACCTACAAGACTCGTAATAGCAGCGGTAGTAAAAAAGCAGCGTTATGAGCCTTAACGCTGCATTTTTACTCATAACTCAAGACTCGTAATCTAGCCGTTAATTTCTAAATATCTAAATTCACATTGTTTAGTATAGGCTAAACATTAAGGTGAGACTTTTTTTGTATAAGAAATCATTTTTATTTTTTCAGTTTAAGAAACAGAAAAGTCTTAATTTTCCCAAATTTTACTTTTTGAAACCGCAAGAATGAAAGCCTAATTACTCGTTGTCAAGGTTGTAATAGAAACAGAGCATAAATCCCAGAGCAGATAACGCAAAGAAAAAAAAAAAAGAAAGCATGCAGAGAACCAGATGAAGTAAAATTACTAACTCAATAGTACCAGGTAATAAAAAGAAATTAACACGTTTTTGAACAAAAGAAAACGGTTGTAAGCGGCAAACTACTGATTATTATTTTCCACAATGGGCTTTTTTCAATTCATATGCACTTTTCACTGATGTTCTATAATTTGCAAGTTACATGTTCTGCATACCAATCTATAAATTGGTAAGCAAAGCGATTAATTTTAAATCCTTTCCTGCATGAATGCACAGACTTGACAACCCCAGGAAAAATATTAAAATGACTAAGTTAATGGAAATACATAAGGTAAAAATATTAGAAGTTATTAACTCATAATGAGTTTAAAAAAAACTATAGAGATTAGTTAGGACTTTACTCACACACACAAATACAATATATATATACACTGTATTTTTTATGTATTTCTATAGATAGATATACAAACATCATATTAAACATCAATAAACATCACAAGCATTGTTTGTATTCTTGTATTGTATCATATATTTTGCAGCTTTATCTTAAATATCTAAAAACAAACATTTTATAGCAAACATCACTACATAATATACTTCAGTGTACAACACACTTTTATTTAACAATGTCTTTTTCTATTATCTAGTGTATGCGTCTGCTAAATAATATATAAAAATATTATCACAATAAAATATGTTCACGACTTTACCCGAAAAATCGTTATACAATATTTCCCAAGGAATCATCTCTTCTGCCATATCTAAGAGGAAAAATGTTAACACTTGACAGCATTCAAGACTCAAGAGACAAAATAGCTGTAATATTTTGACACTCAATATTGTTTTAATGTAATTCACTGATCTATATTTCTTAAGTGAATGCTTCTTACATGAGAAAAATGCCAGGGGTTGCTAAGTGTAAAAGTAAAAGATTCTGATCAGCTCAACATTTCTGCTTAAAAAATAAAATAAAATATGTAAAATACTGAGATTTATTAGCTTGCATATTTATATAGAAGCCAATATCAGATTAAATAAATATGGTGAGAAAATCCTTGAAATAGATCCATGTATTTGGTGATCTTCGCATACAATAAAGTTAGGTAACTTTTTTTTTCAGCAGAAAACCTCAGATAGCAGTGTCTGCTACAGGAGGGAATTCTGGGTAACTATATGCAAACAATTTTCAAAATGTCTTAGGAATGTGAAATATTAAGATGCATTGTACTGGTGCAAGGGCATCCTTGTTAAAATTTTCTTTAAAAAAATATAGGACCTAGATTACTCTAGAAGTAACTTTTGTTGGGGGTTGCACTCATATTAATGTGCAGTACATAAGAATGTGAAATATTTACAGTAAATACATAGTTAAATCTTTATTAAATATTAATATTGCATAAATATGTTTTTTTTTATATTTTCAGCTACTTAACTACAAAGGGCTCCAATGCACATATATCTGTCTATATACGTATACATATGTATTTATCTTCTTATATGTGTGTATATTCTGTAAATACATATATACACATAAAAATACATAAATACATCTGTACACACATATAGACATTATGCTAATTAAATAATTTATATTCTCTTAAGTTTATTTGATAAATAGCAGCAACTCTGAAATATGTCTTTTGCAATTTTTTGTAAATGAAAGCATGTTTTTTTTATGGTGTGCTTCCCTGAAATTGTGCTTACTCATTTTGGCCTGTAAGAGGACCAGGTGGGGACCAAAGAACAAAAAATGGTTAGGAAAGATGTATGGATCATAACAATTTATTAGATAACGGAGGCAAAATATTAATAATAATAATAATAATAATAATAATAATAATAATAATTATATTAATTATTAATACTATTAATAATAATAATTATAATACATAAAATAAATAATTTAATAAAAAATAAACTAGTTTGAACTAAAAAGTACTTATTTTTCTTCATTAAATGGATATGAAACCCACACATGTTCTTTGTGATTCAGACAGAGCATACAATTTGAAAATGGTTCCAATTTACTTCTATAATCAAATTTGCATCACTCCTATGAAATTCTTTGGTGAAGAGATACCTAGGTAGGTGTAAATATATTCAAAGAGAGTATTTATCTCACAAATATATATCCTGAACCAGAGGACTTACAGAAATTCTCCAGACAAATGGTGCTAGATGCAAATAGTTAAATTCATACAAAAAGAAAGCAAAAGCAGCATTCCATAAGCGCTCTAAAGAAAAGTACAAATGGTCTAGAAACAAAAAAATGTCTCAACCCTCAAAAAATGAGGACAATAAAATAAAACAACTTTTATTATACCAAGAGAATAAAAAAATGATAACTAAAAACAATTAAGAACAATTAAACATGATCACATCACAATAATGATCCTATGGAAACAAATAAAGTCTATAACACAATATTTAATACCAGAAAAGTACAACATAGGTAACTATCCCCATTACATTGGTTAACATGAAACAAAAAAGCCCCTCACTACAGTCTACCAGTGACTATTAAGCCTCCTAAGGGAGCACAACAGAAGGGACTGGCAATCTGCTATACTCACAAGTTACTCCAATACAATTACTTAAAAAAGCTGGGTGTTCCTGTACTAGTCAGGTATATAAAAATATCTAATACCAAAAATTATATAGACAATTTCAGTACAATGCCAAGGGACCGTGGCCAGTACTAGATAATGGCACAAAACACCTGACGCACGTTTCGCACTACTGCTTTATCAAATGAATAACATTCTTGCTAAGCTGCTTCAATGTAGTGCTCCAGAAATGGGCACGCTCCTAAGCCTACATTCCTGCTTAACAACCAAAGATACCAAGAGAACAAAGAAAAAATGATAATAGAAGTAAAAAAGAAAGTTTCCTATCCCTTTAAAAAGATATTTCACACGTTCAAACATTTGAAAAATTGCACTTGCAAATGCATATTTTGTTTTATCCATGAATCAATGTCATTGTTTACCAATACTTATGTACTCTAAAATGATGTAATTTGATGTTGCTTTAAAAATATATTATGAATAATAATAATCAGTATAAAATTAATTTTGTAATATTTTAGATATTGATCTAAAAATATTTATCTAATGACTATTCACAGTTCAAACCCTGCATTCCAACATCAAATCCAGTTCTTACCCACTCATTTAAATCAAAATCACATTATCCTTATTGTTTGTTCAGTTTCTTAGCTCCCATGCCACAGCTATTATGTTGCTTCATTGAAAAAAAAAATATAGGAATAGCAAATTTATCACAGTTCAGTTTTATCAACTAGAACATATTCACACCACAGCCTATTATAAGCAGCTAAAGAAATGATAGTGGTTCTTCATCACTGCTCTCTTTGACAAGCCAATATGGAGTTTCTGACCCCAATTGCTATAATATTGAAACCTATAGTAGATGGACATAAGTCTTATAGTGCATCAACCCTAACAGTGCCCCTCACAATCCTCACAACACCACACTATTTTTTTTTTTTTTTTAAAAACTCAACAAACTCTTTATATGATCTTCCCTATCCCCATGACCTACCCCTAATAAAGATCAGCAAACACATTGGTAGACAAAGAATAGCTCAACATGACATCAGCAAGATCATAATTAAAACACATGCTTATGAACCAAACTCATTGGAGCTGCCATTATGAAAAGGTGAAATCCTTCATAAATACATGATATTATGTCTTTCCAGATGTCAGATTGTTGTCATAGTAATATCAAATACCTTATTATTTTGGAGACTCACAGCAATAAAATAATACATTTACCACATTCTAGAAATATATCATAATACTCCCCATTACAAAGTATACCCTTCACTCATACAATGGGTTGCATGACCTTATATATTTGAAGTGGTTGACATGAAAAGAACTAAACATATACAAGGACAAAAAAATAGTTTCAGATAAATATTTCACCACAAAAATAAATTGTACATTTCATCCTATATTTGTTAAGCAGGCATAAGGAATTTGCTCTGTACAGGGAGTGCAGAATTATTAGGCAAATGAGTATTTTGACCACATCATCCTCTTTATGCATGTTGTCTTACTCCAAGCTGTATAGGCTCGAAAGCCTACTACCAATTAGCATATTAGGTGATGTGCATCTCTGTAATGAGAAGGGGCGTGGTCTAATGACATCAACACCCTATATCAGGTGTGCATAATTATTAGGCAACTTCCTTTCCTTTGGCAAAATGGGTCAAAAGAAGGACTTGACAGGTTCAGAAAAGTCAAAAATAGTGAGATATCTTGCAGAGGGATGCAGCACTCTTAAAATTGCAAAGCTTCTGAAGCGTGATCATCGAACAATCAAGCGTTTCATTCAAAATAGTCAACAGGGTCGCAAGAAGCGTGTGGAAAAACCAAGGCGCAAAATAACTGCCCATGAACTGAGAAAAGTCAAGCGTGCAGCTGCCAAGATGCCACTTGCCACCAGTTTGGCCATATTTAAGAGGTGCAACATCACTGGAGTGCCCAAAAGCACAAGGTGTGCAATACTCAGAGACATGGCCAAGGTAAGAAAAACTGAAAGACGACCACCACTGAACAAGACACACAAGCTGAAACGTCAAGACTGGGCCAAGAAATATCTCAAGACTGATTTTTCTAAGGTTTTATGGACTGATGAAATGAGAGTGAGTCTTGATGGGCCAGATGGATGGGCCCGTGGCTGATTGGTAAAGGGCAGAGAGCTCCAGTCCGACTCAGACGCCAGCAAGGTGGAGGTGGAGTACTGGTTTGGGCTGGTATCATCAAAGATGAGCTTGTGGGGCCTTTTCGGGTTGAGGATGGAGTCAAGCTCAACTCCCAGTCCTATTGCCAGTTTCTGGAAGACACCTTCTTCAAGCAGTGGTACAGGAAGAAGTCTGCATCCTTCAAGAAAAACATGATTTTCATGCAGGACAATGCTCCATCACACGCGTCCAAGTACTCCACAGCGTGGCTGGCAAGAAAGGGTATAAAAGAAGAAAATCTAATGACATGGCCTCCTTGTTCACCTGATCTGAACCCCATTGAGAACCTGTGGTCCATCATCAAATGTGAGATTTACAAGGAGGGAAAACAGTACACCTCTCTGAACAGTGTCTGGGAGGCTGTGGTTGCTGCTGCACGCAATGTTGATGGTGAACAGATCAAAACACTGACAGAATCCATGGATGGCAGGCTTTTGAGTGTCCTTGCAAAGAAAGGTGGCTATATTGGTCACTGATTTGTTTTTGTTTTGTTTTTGAATGTCAGAAATGTATATTTGTGAATGTTGAGATGTTATATTGGTTTCACTGGTAAAAATAAATAATTGAAATGGGTATATATTTGTTTTTTGTTAAGTTGCCTAATAATATGCACAGTAATAGTCACCTGCACACACAGATATCCCCCTAAAATAGCTATAACTAAAAACAAACTAAAAACTACTTCCAAAACTATTCAGCTTGATATTAATGAGTTTTTTGGGTTCATTGAGAACATGGTTGTTGTTCAATAATAAAATTAATCCTCAAAAATACAACTTGCCTAATAATTCTGCACTCCCTGTATATATATTCACAAAGCTCTTCCCTAATTGGCAGGCATCCAGAGTGGGTGGAGCTTGGAGACAGATCTATTAATAACAATATTCTTGAACAAACATCTGCAAGCAAACACCCTCTAGTGCCACAGAGACCTGGAGGTATCCTGGCATGATCCGTAGCTAAATTCACATTGCAATAAGCCCCCCTACTCTAAAAAACCCTAAATTACCACAACTCCCACTGTAAATTACCCCACTACATTATTAACCCCTAAAAAGGGCTACATATCCCACCACAATTAATACCATACAATGACACACAGCACACCGCACTATTAACCCCTAAACCTCCGCATAGCCCACCAAAATCAACTTCTGACGCTAGAGTAGCCCCTAAACTGCAACATATGACCACCATAATTAACTCTCTACAATATTAAGCCCTAAACTGCCACATAGCCCACCCGCAAAGTACCCACAAACCTCCTAACAGCTGACCCCCTCAACACCTCTAACCTAACATCATCTAAGTTACAAAAAAATAAAAATCCTACCATTACATAAGGGATAAAAAAACTGACATTTCAGAATTTTTTTTTACTAAAAATAAAAAAATCATACTTATTGCCTATGTCTAAAACTAAAGCACCCTTAGAAAAATCACCCTAAAATAAAAAAACAAAATACTATCACTAAAAGTTACTAAAGCAATAGCTCTTAGAAGGGCTTTTTGTAGGGCATTGCCCTAAATCAATTTATCTATTTTTAAAAATTAATTAAGATTAACCCCATCTGCAATTAAAGTATCCCCCCCACCCACGCAAAAAAGCCTATCTGAAAAACCTTAAATTGATTTGTTGATGTTTTTTGTGCACATTTTTAGTCTTGCATTATGGTTAACAAGAGTTCTAAAGTTGTGCATTCAATTACGCTCAAGCAAACGCGTTTACTTTCAACTTTAATAAGCACGCTGCTTTGGACGCCATAAAATATCCCTTATCACTCATGCGCACCACTCGAATCTAGCCTAAGTATGGATAGTGAATGGTGTGTGGTAATATTAAAATGTGTCTAACCTTTTTATGCCTATGCATCATGTTCTTACTATAGAAAATTATCAGTATATAATACAAAATGTTGGAGTTCTGGCTATGTAAACTAATGATTCATGAGGGTATTAGAAATATTTAGGGAAATATTAATAGGCTGTATAACTGTACTCTATACTGCAATATCAAACTATTTGACAGAAATGCTGGGGTGCCAATATTTTTGGCCATACATATATAAAGAGTGAGGATATTCTCAAAGTCAAACTGAGATTGGTGTTTCAATGCAATAAATAAAAAACAAAGAGATAAAATTGCTTTAGAACAAAGCAGATAAATAGCAGTGAATAGGCATAGTTCTTGTGTTTTATCTGTAATGCTCAGTAGAGGGAAACAGTACAGACCTCCTGGAATTTACTGAAATCCTTTACTGTATTGCATTAGATAGGTAATTTTGTTGCAAACTCAGGCTTGCATTTTTTTTTTCTTCATTAAATGCAGGTAACACAATAAGAAATTCAGTAGCAGAAGTTTTACCTTAATGCCAGTTTAAGTTCTCACCAACGTTTAAACCTCAGCCCCACAATAATCCTTTAATTTCAGGTGTGTGCTCATGCATTTTCTAAAGATTAAGTGGTGAAATTGTCATTCAGTAATTACTGCAAGGCAGGAAATTCATTTTTTTATTATTGAGAATTTTGATATTAATGTATTTATTTCCAATGAATATTGAAAAAGATTGAACATATCTTCATTATTTTTATACCTGATATGGGATTTTACTCAACTTTTTTATTGTGTTAAGATACTCTATAATTTCAACTGGGAAAATGTTCAATTTCATCCTAACAAATTAGAAAAAAACTTAAACATATAAGTAAACCCTTTTATGAAAATGTAATAGACCAAACTAGGCTCATTCACTTTTGTTGAGCAGAATGGAAAAGATTATCATTTTCTTATAGTGATAGGAATTGTAAAAGTGTTATTGGTCCAATCTCTTTTGAAAACATTTATTCACATTTGTAAGGTACCCTTGAGAGGTAAAGTAATAGATTTAATTATCTACTGTCTGATATAAAGTCATTTATCCAGATATGGTTTGAACAAATTATAGGAGGCAAGACAATATTAGATACAGGCAAATTCTATCAATAAAATTCTTGTGAAAGCTAAGTGATATGAGTGTTAAAGTTTGTCCCACTTGCATCACCATAAAAAGTTGAGGCACAAGCTGTATTTATCAATGACAGATGAGGGGCTTTCATGAACTGTTTACCTCTGAATATACCATATGTCAAGAATGTCAAGCTGGCTAATGATTTTTAAGTTTTGTTTTTACTATGATAGATAGGCTTAATAAGTATTTAAATTTAAAGGTACAGTAAAGTCAATATTACATTTTCATGATTCAGACAGAGCATGCAATTTTAAGCATCTTTCCAATTTACTTCTGTTATCAAATTTGCTTTGTTCTCTTGGTAGGAGCTTAGGAGTGTGCACGTCTCTAAAGAAGTCTTTGGTAGCAATGTTTTTAACTATGTATAACATTGCTATAAACATTGTTGCAAACACTGCTGCCAGATGGCTAAAGACACATGCACACGCATGAGCTCATGCAGGATAACTCTTTAACAAAGGATACAAGAATACTAAGCACAATTGATAACATAACTAAATTGCAATGTTTTTTAAAACTGCATGCTCTATCCAATCAATTTATGTTTAACTTTGACTTTACTGTCCCTTTAAAAAAAATGTTGCAATATATATTACACCTGGTTACCTTATACAACATTAAGTGCTAATGTTTTCAATGTTTGAATAGTAAAAGAAAACAGAGGGAATACCCCCCTAAAAATAATAATAATAATAATAATAATAAAGAACCTCCACTAATCAAAGATTAGTTTATTTTATTATATTAATACATCTTGGGGGATAGATCAGTTTAAATAGACTGGGTACTGTGATGTAAATTGTATGAAATAAGCTTTGATAATATAAAATAATATTTCTTAAAGTTGTGTGACCTCATTGTGTGGGACACCTATGCTTTCACTGCTAAGCCTTTTTTACACCCTAGTGCTAAACCAATTTGAGCTTTTTTTGCTTCCTACATTTAATCCCTATTGTAAGTTAAATTTCAGTGAGTGACCCACACAAATTAAACACACAAAAAAGTGGAGGAAAAAACCCCCAAATCTGACACATTCCACGCAAAACTCCAAAAATGGACTGGACAAAATTATTGGTACCTTCTCAAAATTGTGAGAAATAATTGCATTCCAAGTTTGTGATGCTCCTGTAATTTGTAATTAAACTCACCTGCATCTATTAAAAGGTGCTGACAATATAGAAATCACACCGGCAACCAGTTAAAATGGTGAAAATTTACTCAACCTTTATGTTGTGTGTCTCTGTGTGCCACACTGAACACAGTGAAGAGACAGATAAGCAACTAATTGTCTGAGGATTTGAGAACAAAAATTGTGGAAAAGCATGGGCAATCTTAAGCTTACATGTCCATCTCCAGAGTTCTTAATGTTCCTGTGTCCACTGTCCGCAATATTGTCAAAAAGTTTACAGCCCATGGCACTGTAACTAATCTCCCTGGACATGGACGAAAGAGAAAAAATGATCAAAGATTGCAACAAAGGATTGTTTCGAATGTGGGATAAAGAACCTCAATCAACTTCCAGGACAAATTCAAGCTGACCTTCAGGCACAGTGTACAAATGTCACCATATCTGAATGAAAGGAGGACTTCTATGGTAGGGAGACTTAGGAGGACCCCACTGCTGACACAGAAACATAAAAAAGCCACATTGGAGTTTGCCAAAACTTACCTGAGGAAGCCAAGATCCTTTTGGGAAAATGTGCTGTGGACAGACGAAACATAATTACAGCTTTTTGCTAAAGCCCATCATTCTACTGTTTTCAAAAAAAGAAATTACGCTTTTAAAGAAAAGAATACAGAGCCTACAGTCAAACATGGTGGAGGTTCACTGATGTTTTTGGGGTTGCCCAGGGTCATCTAATGCGGCTTCTTATTGGCGCATCTGTGGCCACTAGGGTATTTTATTGAAGTTATCAATTATTTTTTCTCACACTTAGGGAGATTACAAGTTGTGCGGTATGGCTATACCGCTAAAAAAATGGCCTTTGAGTGTGGAATGGTCAGATCGCTGGTATTACAAGCTGCACGTTACAGCTTTAACAGGATCGTTATGGCCTATACCCCAACAATTCATTTCGTAATCAAAGGCAAGTAGTTATGGATTTTGCAAAACAAAAATGTTTCACAAAAGTCATAAAAAATATGTTACAAAGTACAAAGTACACTAACACCCATTAACTTCCTATTAACACCTAAACCGCCACCCCCAGCATCACAAATACTAAAATAAACCTAATAACCCCTAATCGGCCTCCCTCCCACATTGCCAACACTAAATAAACCTATTAACCTCTAAACAACCATCCCCCCACATAGCCAACACTAAATAAACCTATTAACCCCTAAACCACCGACCCCCCACATCACAACAAACTAAATTAAACTATTAACCCCTGAACCACTGCCCCCCCACATTGCAACAAACTAAATAAAACTATTAACCCCTAAATCTAACACCCCCTAATTTTTAATTAAAGTTATAATATAACTACCTTAAAATAAATAAAACTTGTGAAATAAAAAAAAACTAAGCTTAAACTATAAATAAATCTAACATTACTATTTAAAATAAATAAAAGATATCAAAAATAAAAAATCTAAATTACATAATTAAAAAATACTAACATTTAAAAAAATAACAAAATCTAAAATTAAACAAAACAACAAAACCTAACATTACACAAAATAACAAACTCTAAGATTACTGAAAATAACAAATGAAATTATCCAAAATAAAAAATAAACCTAATCTAATACCCCTATAAACATAAAAAAGCCACCCCTCAATAAACCCCCCCCCTTATCTAACACTAAACTACAACTATCCCTTAAAAGGGGGGCTTTTGTAGGGCATTGCCCTAACTTTAACAGCTCTTTTACTTAAAAAAAAATAATACAAATTACCCCCTAACAGTACAACCCCCCACCTACCCAACCCAAAGTATGGTCAGCTCTTTCCATTATTTTAAACATATTATAGCATTATAAGTATTATAGCCATAACTGTAGGACACACCAATGCCTTTCTGTGCTTCCTCTACATATCTTTATAAAACTTACAGCTGGCAGTAAAGGCAGTAAAGGTAAGGTTAATAGGTTTTTGATTGCAAAAATGGGTTGTTGTCGGGTATAGTCCATAACAATCCTGTTAAAGCTGTAATGTGCAACTTGTAATACCGGTGAGCTGGCGATAGGGCTTTTTTTTAATACTGCCCATTAAAAAAAGCCATAATCTAAAAAAAAACCTTCCCAAAAAAATAAGAAAAACCTTGAAATAGGTACTCATCATTCCTGAAGTCCGGTGGTGAAGGTCTTCTTCTAGGCGGCTCCATCTTCAATCTTCACGTGGAGACTCCTTTTCATGCGCTCGTCCGCCGCACACTGAAGATTGAATGCAAGGTACCCCTTTTATATTGTAGTACCTTGCATTCCTATTGGCTATTTTAAATCAGCCACTAGGATGAGAGCTGCTTAACTCCTATTGGTTGATTTGAAGGACAATGCCTATACAAATACACTTTTAGGGGCAATGGGTAGCTTAAGTTTTTTTATAGTTAGGTAATTTTTATTTTGGGGGGCTGGTTGGGTGGGGGGTTAATTTCTATTTTTTAAGGTAAAAGAGCTGTTAAATATATATATACTGTATATATACATACATATACATATTAAGACATGTATATGTATGTATCTCTATGTTAAAGACCTTTGCAGCTCTTTTTTTCTAACACTTGAGACCTCATATCTTTGAGCACTTATAACAATTTTTTTAAAATATTTTTTAATTAGACACAGTACTATTATGAGCGTAACTGTAAGAGATCCTATTAATACCTTGTGAAGTAGAGAGATTTTGGTTTTGTGAGAATCTCAACTGTGGCCCTGCTAGATTTAAAACAAAAATTGGTACTGTCACTTTAAATTGTGTACAAGTTGTTTTAAGCAGTGATATAGCTAATAATAGGATTTGTAGCTAAGTATGAAAGATTCTCTTAGTGGATATCAGTAATGCAAGAGATAAGTAGGAACTTGTTACAAAAGTATAAAAACTTAAATACTATGGGGCCTATTTATCAAGCCGTCAACTTACTTGCATTCGACGGCACCAATACGCTCGCCTACGATCGCCTAACATCTCTGCTGCGGACCTGAATACGCTCTCCAAAGTTACCAAAAAAGCTGTCAAAAAGCCGCGCACCAAGTACAGGGTGATGAGCAGCGGACTGTTGTTAACTAACAGTCATCGATCTTGCTACACTTCTGCTTTTTTCCAGCTTTATTGGTATACTGTCAGTAAACACCGCCACTATACGACACTGTTTTACCCCTATTCCGCTGCTCACGGACCCCGCCGCAACTAAATAAAGTTATTAAACCCTAAACCGCCGCTCCCGGAGACCACCGCCACCCTAATAAACTTATTAACCCCTATCCTGCCGCTCCCAGAGCCCACTGCCACCTACATTATGTTATTAACCCCTAATCTGCCCCCCCCTACACCATCGCCAACTACATTATACTTATTAACCCCTAATCTGCCATCCCCAACGTCGCTGCCACTTTATTAAATTTATTAACACCTAAACCTAACACCCCTAATTTAAATCTAATTTAAATAAATCTAAATAAAATTCCTATCATTACCTAAATTTTTTCTATTTAAAACTAAATACTTACCTATAAAATAAACCCTAAGCTAGCTATAATATAACTAACAGTTACATTGTAGCTAGCTTAGGGTTTATTTTTATTTTACAGGCAAGTTTGTATTTATTTTAACTAGGTAGAATAGTTATTAAATAGTTATTAACTATTTAATAACTACCTAGCGAAAATAAATACAAAAGTACTTGTAAAATAAAACCTAACCTAAGTTACACTAACACCTAACACTATACTATAATTAAATAAATTAACTAAATTAAATACAATTAACTTAAGTATATACAATTATCTAAAGTACAAAAAAACAAACACTAAATTACAGAAAATAAAAAACAAATTATCAGATATTTAAACTAATTACACCTAATCTAATAGCCCTATCAAAATAAAAAAGCCCCCCCCAAAATAAAAAAAAACCCTAGCCTAAACTAAACTACCATTAGCCCTTAAAAGGGGCATTTTGCGGGGCATTGCCCCAAAGTAATCAGCTCTTTTACCTGGTAAAAAAAAATACAAACAACCCCCCCAACAGTAAAATCCACCACCCACACAACCAACCCCCCCAAATAAAATACTATCTAAAAAACCTAACGCTCCCCCATTGCCCTGAAAAGGGCATTTGGATGGCATTGCCCTTAAAAGGGCATTTAGCTCTTTTGCAGCCCAAAGCCCTAACCTAAAAATAAAACCCACCCAATACACCCTTAAAAAAACCTAACACTAACCCCCTGAAGATCGACTTACCGGCGGCGACGTCTTCATCCAAGCTGGGAGAAGTGGTCCTCCAACTGGCAGAAGTCTTCATCCAAGCCCGGCAGAACTGGTCCTCCAGACGGCAGAGGTCTTCATCCAAAAGGCATCTTCTATCTTCATCCATCCAGCGTGGAGCGGGTGCATCTTCAAGACATCCAACACGGAGCATCTTCTTCTGCCGACGACTACCCAATGAATGAAGGTTCCTTTAAGTGATGTCATCCAAGATGGCGTCTCTTAGATTCCGATTGGCTGATAGAATTATATCAGCCAATCGGAATTAAGGTAGAAAAAATTCCTATTGGCTGATACAATCAGCCAATAAGATTGAGCTCGCATTCTATTGGCTGTTACAATCAGCCAATAGAATGCAAGCTCAATTCCTATTGGCTGCCTGGATCAGCCAATAGGATTTTTTCTACCTTAATTCAGATTGGCTGATAGAATTCTATCAGCCAATCGGAATCTAAGGGACGCCATCTTGGATGACGTCACTTAAAGGAATCTTCATTCATTGTGTAGTCATCGACAGAAGAGGATGCTCCGTGTCAGTTGTCTTGAAGATGGACCCGCTCCGTGCAGGAAGGGTGAAGATAGAAGATGCCGTCTGGATGAAGACTTCTGCCCAGCTTGGATGAAGACTTCTGCCCGTCTGGAGGACCACTTCACCCGGCTTGGATGAAGATGTCTCCCGTTAAGTCTATCTTCAGGCGGTTAGTGTTAGGTTTTTTAAGGGTGTATTGGGTGGGTTTTATTTTTAGGTTAGGGCTTTGGGCCTGCAAAAGATCTAACTGCCCTTTTAAGGGCAATGCCCATCCAAATGCCCTTTTCAGGGCAATGGGGAGCTTAGTTTTTTTAGATAGTATTTTATTTGGGGGGGGGTTGGTTGTGTGGTGGTGGGTTTTACTTGTTTGTATGTTTTTTTACAGGTAAAAGAGCTGATTACTTTGGGGCAATGCCCTGCAAAAGGCCCTATTGGTAGTTTAGTTTAGGCTAGGGTTTTTCTTTATTTTGGGGGGCTTTATTATTTTGATAGGGCTATTAGATTAGGTGTAATTAGTTTAAATATCTGATTTTTTTTTTTCTGTAACTTAGAGTTTGTTTTTTTGTACTTTAGATAATTGTATAAAATTTAGTTAATTGTATTTAATTTAGTTAATTTATTTAATTATAGTGTAGTTTTAGGTGTTAGTGTAACTTAGGTTAGGTTTTATTTTACAAGTCAATTTGTATTTATTTTAGCTAGGTAGTTATTAAATAGTTAATAACTATTTAGTAACTATTCTACCTAGTTAAAATTAATACAAACTTGCCTGTAAAATAAAAATAAACCCTAAGCTAGCTACAATGTAACTATTAGTTATATTTTATCTAGCTTAGGGTTTATTTTACAGGTAAGTATTTAGTTTTAAATAGGAATAATATAGTTAATCATAGTAATGTTATTTAGATGTATTTAAATTAGATTTAAGATAGGGGTGTTAGGGTTAGACTTAGGTTTAGGGGTTAATAAATGTAATATAGTGGCAGTGACATTGGGGACAGCAGATTAGGGGTTAATAAGTATAATGTAGGTGGCGGCGGTGTAGGAGGCGGCAGATTAGGGGTGTTTAGACTTGGGGTGCATGTTAGGGTGTTAGGTGTAAGCGTAATTTTATTCTCCCATAGGAATCAATGGGATATCGGGCAGCAGCGAACATGAGCTTTCACTGCTTTCAGACTCCCATTGATTCCTATGGCATCTGCCGCCTCCAGGGCAGCGGATTGAAAACCAGGGATGCTGGGCCGGAATAGTGGCGAGCGTACCTGGTAGTTATTTGATAAGTAGCAAAAGTAGTCAGATAGTGCCAAATTTGCATTCAGAACATCTGTAGTGACGTAAGCATCGATCTGTGTCGGACTGAGACCGGCAGATCATATGTTACGTCACAAATTTCTACTTTTGCCAGTCTGTAGCCTTTGATAAATAAGGCAAATCAGGCTCACCACAATTACGCTGCGGAATTCCAGCATATTTGCGTTTGACGGCTTGATAAATAGGCCCCTATGTAACAAATTATGAGCAGCTTTTTAAAACCTAAGTACCTATAACAAGGCACAAACTAAGGCAGGCATGAAATGATGATAGAAGCTACTTAGGTAAATCTGATATCAGTTTAAAAAAAGAAGTATGCATACACAGATAAACTTGTTCAGCATAGGACTTGGATAAGCACTTACCGAACGTGCAGAGTAACAAGGAAGGAAGTGGCAGTGTTCCGGCTGGCTGTAGTGACGTCACGACTCATCGGGAGTGAAACAAACAAACTCAGGGTAATGAGGATCCTTAGATAAACAATCTTTAGAGGAGGGATTGAATTAGCAAAACGCAGACTGGTTCAGCTGGTAGTAGACATCCGGAGCAGGTAAGGAAAAAGATTTTACAACAAAATTATGCTAGGAGCTTGATACAAAGTGGATACCAAACAATAACAAGCAACAAATGTTCACAATAATCAGCCTCTTATAGCAAGGGATGGGGGCGTGTAGAACAACTTAAAGGTGCAGGAACAAAATAAAAGTACACAATGTATAAGGTGTTATAGTAACTTTACAGGTAAATTTATTTTTTTATGTTTTTTGTGCAACTTTCTTGTTTAGTGTAACAGTTAACCAGGGTTCTGAAGTTGTGCATTAAATTCAGTTGCACTTAAGCGAAAACGTTTACTTTCAACTCATAGGGGCTGATTTATGAAGATGCAGGTAGACATGATCCGTGATTTGTGTAAAATGCTTGTTCATCGAGGTGATTGCTGTTTGCCACCTTAAGGAACAGTGGTTTTAAGACTGCTGCTTCTTAACTTATGTTTACGGAGAGTCTGAAGGCTCATGCCGAAAAAATATATTAAATTTATTAATCCCTAAACCTAAGTCTAACCCTAAACCTAACTTAAATATAATTTAAATAAATCTAAATAAATATTCATATCATTAAATAAATTATTCTTATTTAAAACTTAATACTTACCTGTAAAATAAACCCTAAGATAGCTACAATATAACTAATAGTTACATTGTAGCTAGCTTAGGGTTTATTTTTATTTTACAGGCAAGTTTGTATTTATTTTAACTAGGTACAATAGTTATTAAATAGTTATTAACTATTTCATAACCTCCTAGTTAAAATAAATATAAATATACCTGTAAAATAAAACCTAACCTAAGTTACAATTACACCTAACACTACACTATAATTAAATAAATTAACTAAATTAACTACAATTAATTACAATTAAAATTAACTAAAGTACAAAAAACACTAAATTACAGAAAATAATAAACAAATTACAAGATTTTTAAACTAATTACACCTAATCTAATCTCCCTAACAAAATAAAAAAGCCCCCCCCCAAAATAAAAAATCCCTACCGTACACTAAATTACAAATAGCCCTTAAAAGGGCCTTTCGCGGGGCATTACCCCAAAGTAATCAGCTCTTTTACCTGTAAAAAAAATTACAAACCCTCCCCAACATTAAAACCCACCACCCACACAACCAACCTTACTCTTAAACCCACCCAATCCCCCCTTAAAAAAACCCTAACACTAATCCCTTGAAGATCACCCTACCATGTGACGTCTTCACCCAACCGGGCCGAAGTCCTCAATGAAGCCAGCAGAAGTGGTCCTCCAGATGGGCAGAAGTGGTCCTCCAAACGGGAAGGTCTTCATCCAGACGGCATCTTCTATCTTCATCCATAGGGTGCGGAGCGGCTCCATCTTCAAGACATCCAACGCGGAGCATCCTCTTCATCCAACGTCTTCTTTAACAATGACGGTTTCTTTAAGTGACGTCATCCAAGATGGCGTCCCTCCAATTCCGATTGGCTGATAGAATTAGTTATATTGTCGCTATTTTAGGGTTTATTTTGTAGGTAAGTATTTAGTTTTATATAGGAATAATTTAGTTAATGATAGGAATATTTATTTAGATTTATTTAAATTATATTTAAGTTAGTGGGTGTTAGGTTTAGGGTTAGACTTAGGTTTAGGGGTTAATATGTTTATTATAGTGGCGACAGTGTAGGGGGCAGATTAGGGGTTAATAAATATAATGTAGGTGCGGAGGGCTCCGGGAGTGGCGGTTTTAGGGGGTTAAACAATGTATTTAGTTGTGGCGGGGGTCCGGGAGTGGCGGTTTAGGGGTTAATAACTTTATTTAGGTGCGGCAGGGTCCAGGAGCGGCGGTTTAGGGGGTAAACAGATATAGTATAGTGTGTGTGCTTAGTGACAGGGGTAGCAAGAAAGCTGTGGAAAAGCTTAAGAGCAGCGAGATCGATGACTGTTAGTTAACAACAGTCCACTGCTCATCGCCCCGTACTTGGTGCGTGGCTTTTTGACAGCTTTTTTGATAATTTTGGAGAACGTATTCAGGTCTGCGGTGGCGATGTTAGGCGAACTTAGGCGAGCGTATTGGTGCCGGCGAATGCAAGAAAGTTGATGGCTTGATACATAGGGGCCTAAGTGTGTTTCCTTAGGGAGAAGCTGATATCTCAAGCAGGGAACTCGGACATCCCTTAATTTTCATGCAATAAGAAAAAGCCGTTAAGGTAAATGCTAGCTAAAACTGGGAACTACTCCGCGATTGCAGTATATAAATTACGTCTAGTAAATATAGTTATCCCAAGCTACTTAAAGAGGAAAGAAATAATAAGAACTATTTATATATTTATACTACTAGTTATAATACCATGGAGCTATAGGGACTAATAGAAAGGGTCTGCTCTGCTGTCCTAGTACAAATAAGAACTGTTAAAATCTGCATTAGTCAAGAGCTAAAAAACAGATATGCTAGTACCAATGTAAATAAAAATTTGCATAGAACAAGCTATTATGCTATTGTTCGTTCCCAGGTTGAGCGCTTCTCTCTTTTTATTTATGCAAATTATGACACTTGGGGAAGTCTCCCTAAGTGTGATGCGGGAATCCAGACGTGGACCCGTTGCTCAGTGTGCCTAGAGGGATATGGCTTGCACCTCACTGACGAGGCCCACAATAGGCTGAAACGTACGTCTGGGGTTTTTCTGTTTCTCTTGTTCAGAGAGGGATTGCCTGTATTTCGGGCTGGACTGTACTGTGAAGTCAGGATCAGACTAATATGCTACAGGAAAGTTCTTCTCTGTGAAAGGCACATATGAGCAAAAAGAGGCCTGCTTCTAGGGTGGTAACTAGCATAGAACAAGCTATTATGCTATTGTTCGTTCCCAGGTTGAGCGCTTCTCTCTTTTTATTTATGCAAATTATGACACTTGGGGAAGTCTCCCTAAGTGTGATGCGGGAATCCAGACGTGGACCCGTTGCTCAGTGTGCCTAGAGGGATATGGCTGCACCTCACTGACGAGGCCCACAATAGGCCCAAAACGTACGTCTGGGGTTTTGCTGTTTCTCTTGTTCAGAGAGGGATTGCCTGGAATTTCGGGGCTGGACTGTACTGTGAAGTCAGGATCAGACTAATATGCTACAGGAAAGTTCTTCTCTGTGAAAGGCACATATTGAGCAAAAAAGAGGCTGCTTCTAGGGTGGTAACTAGCCATAGAACAAGCTATTATGCTATTGTTCATTCCCAGGTTGAGCGCTTCTCTCTTTTTATTTATGTAAATAAAAATTTGTAGTCCACTTTCTTAGATGTTAAAACCCTGTTGCTCGGGCATGGACCCTATACCCAGCAACAGGTGGATTAATAAAGTTAGAAACTAGGTATGTCTTAGTGGAGTTTGTCTATAATTACTAGAGTTTGCCTATAATTATAGTGATGCTTATATATTTCCAGACCGAAGGGAGCGAAATAAAGTAGTATAAGGGATTATACCAACATCATAATTTTAACCACCAAGTGTTCAAAAGATTGTGTATACATATATCACAGTTTAGTCAGCTATAAAAGCTATAATAGTGAAACCTTGCAGACGAGTCTCAGAAATAAGGTAAGTATAATTTTTTAGAGCGAGCATGTTTGTATAATGACATCAGTTCAGGGTACCATTGCAAGAAAAAATAAACTCCCCTATAAAACGGACTCACAAGCTTAATATAAGAATCAATAATTCACAACCAAAGGTTTGTTAATGACAAAACATGTAAGGTAACTTATCAACAAGGATGTGGATCCAGCAAAACTCAATATGCACACAAATATAAGGTATTAAAAGAAAACGTATGTGGCATTCCTAAAAGAAAAATAACAAAAATACTGTAATATCTCTTCAGGTCTGTGAACCTTTATTATAATTAGCATTATTATTTTGTCTAATTAATGTTATAGAGTTCAACCCGGGTACATATCAGTATCAACTAGCATGATAAAGAATCATACATACCACAGGGCAAGCAAGCATTCAACAACTGCGTCACCGAGGGAACAAGGCCCACACAAAGATAAATAAAAGAATGACAGTCATGAGGGATACCTGTTAGGGATTCAGTCAGATCAAACTAGGTCCTTGGCATTGAGACCCCTTTCCAGCTATTTTTTTTTTTTTTATCTTTAGCCAATACCAGATCTATGTGGTTCATCTGTAGTGTTTAGCTGCTGCAGTCCACAAAGGAAAAGGGCTGACTCCGCAACACTCTTACATTTGGTGGTGATCACAGAAGTGTAGGAATGAAGATCATAAACAGCTACCATCCCATAGGTTACAGGTAAAGTGGTCTCCTGGCTGATGACAAGAGGTAGTGCAGAACCTTTCCAGTAAGCTCAGAAGTCCCTTCCAAGCAGCAATTGTATCCACTAAACTCTACTCCATGATCGGTTGTGATAGGATTCTCCTGTATGAACCCCAGATCTTTCTGGGAATGACCAGTATCGAGCATTGGAGCGCATTGGATTTTGGAGGCATTAGCACCCTCACTCTCTATATGAGTCGGCCCCCGTTGAAAGCACAGTGTAGAGATCACAGTAGTGAGTAGCGATATAAGATTCCGTTCGAGGCTTTAAAAATGATGGTCCAGTATCTGGTGAGTAATCCTTACCCATGCGTCTATCTCCTCCATGTCTAGAGTTCAGCTTGAAACCGGCTCTCTGTAGGTTAATAAATTTCACCGTTGTAATATGTCAGATGTGCTTACTGAGATAAGCTTAGTGGGCACAGTTAAGAGGCTCCAATTTAAATTTGAGCTGTTTATTATGGACTCTTTTACCCAGCTAGCTGGAGATAGAAGTGTTGTAGGCCTCAAGGTATGTCATAGCTGTAATCTCCACCAGCCCAGTTTACTGCTCTGGTGTAGAAGAAAGCAGGTGAAAAAAGATAATCTTCAATGCAGAAGTGATTGTCATATCTTCAGTACAGGCTTTGGTGTATGGATGAATATTTCTTTCTTAGATATATGACTTATTTTCTCATTTAAGCACAAAGCTTCTAGTAGTTGCGTCTTGCTATGGCCACTTCCTGGCCCCGCCCTGGTTTTAGCAAAGTTGTAATGACCATCCATATTATTTTTAAGTCTCTTAATTAAGATACAAACAGAAAATACAGGAAATATGTACACAAAATATAAAAAAAACACAATTTGCAGAACAAAACGGCTTCTTTAGGCAAAAGTCAGTATTTAGTGTCACCTCCCTTGACACTAAGCACATATTTAACTCTTTTGGTGAGACTGTCCTGAAGCTTACTGAAGCAATCTTCTGAAATATTATACCAGGCTTCTTTCAGCACTTCCCAGAGTTAGTCTTTAGATTTAGGTTGTCTTTTATTTATTTCTCTGTCAGGTGATCCCATGCTGCCTCTAAAACATTCAGGTCTTGACTATGTGGAAACCAGTCCATGACTGTCAGTGTCAGCTGTTTTCCTTTACATATATGATCTCACTGCATTAGCAGTGTGCTTGAAATCGCTATCATGCTGAAAAATAAAACCATTCCCAATCAGGCACTTTCCACAAGGAAAGGCATGATGAATTAAACCTGTCTGTACTTTTCAGCATTCATGATCCCATCAATTAGGACAATATTACCAAGACTGCGGCAGAAAGGCAGACCCAAACCAGTACAGACCCTCCACCATGTTTCACTGAAGACCTAAAGCACTCATTTTTCAATCTCTCTCCAACTCTTCTTCTCACATGCAATGCTCAAGCATGTATTTCACAAACCTGATGTAATAGACCTTTGTCACAGCAGTCATTTTGACATTAAAACGTAGAACAAATTTAGGTGTTAGCAATTACATTAATTAGGGGAAATCCCATTAAATACATGCCACTTTAGCCTATAGAAGCATTTTTCAGATTTTTTCAGTTTTTTAATATTGCATACAAATATATTTTCTGATTGTATTCTAATATAATTATATATGGTCAATATACAATTGCTAAAACAACAAATCTAATGGCCACCTAAGACCTGTGCACAGTACTGTATATATATATATATATATATATATATACAGTATAAATATATGAGGGGCGGATTTAATAAGCAGTGAATGCTGCTTAATATGCCCGAAGTTTCCGGCAATCCGGAAACTGAAGTTAAGAAGCAGCAGTCGCAGTGCTCCTTAACTTGTCCCCCACCTTTTAGGTGGCAAATTGCAATCATCCCTAACAATACGACCTGGATGATTGACACCCCTGCTAAACTCATACCACATGTGTATGTAATGCTCAAGCATATCATGCACAAACCTGGTGTAATAGACCTTTTTCACAGCAGTCATTTTGACATAAAATCGTAGAACAAATTCAGGTGTTAGCAATTACATTAATTAGGGTTCTATTCAATTTAGGTTTACGAGAGCCAGGTATTGCTATTGCTCAAATGTAAGGGGAAGTCCCATTAAATACTTGCCACTTTAGCCTATAGAAGCAGTTTTTTTCAGATTTGTTCAGTTTTTAAATATTGCATACAAATATCCCATATTTTCTGATTGTATTCTAATAAAGAGACATATAAATAATTATAAATGGTCAATATACAATTGCTAAAACAACAAATCTAATGGCATCCTAAGACTCTTGCACAGTACTGTATAAATATTTATATATATATATATATATATATATATATATATATATATATATATATATATATATATATGAGGGGGTGGATTTAATAAGCAGCGAATGCTGCTTAATCTGCCCCAAGTTTCCGGCTATCCGGAAACTGAAGTTAAGGAGAAGCGGTCATAAGACCGGTGCTCCTTAACTTGTCCGCCACATTTTAGGTGGCGAATTGCAATCATCCCAATATGATACAATCTGGATGATTGACACCCAAATGTGCAGGGGGCGGAATTGCACAAGCATTTCTTGTGAAATACTTGTGCAAGGTTAAATGCAAACTGTGTATGCAGGAGCGAATCATGTCTGCCCAGGGTTTTTTAATAAATTGACCCCGAGGGCTGTACCAAAAGTAATGCCAAAGTAGGCATAGTTTTTTTATTAAATGATGTAGGTCGTTGAAATTGCACATGTTGTTTGAGTAAATCTTCCTCTATACAAAGCTTTTACTCAACATAGTCTCCATTACAAACAATGCATTTGCGCCATTATTGAACCCAACTCTCAAATCATACCCACTTCTTCACAGCCACTTTCACCTCGTCTGTGTAATCAGATCGTTGTCCCTGAAGATTGTCCTTCATTGGACCTAACATGTAGAAATCAGAGGGCACCAGATCTGGGCTGTACGGTGGATGAGGAGGTGCATATTTGCACATTGTCATGGTGAATGTGGATCACTTTCAGATTCTTGTCCTGTTTCTTCCTTCTAATGACCTCTCTAAATTTCTGGAGAGTCTCAATGTACCGTTTGCTGTTAATAGTACGGCTACATTCCTGAAAATCAAGGAGAATGATACCCAAGTCATTCCAAAAAACAGTCACCATAACTTTCTGTGCTGATCAATGGCTCTTGAGCTTCTTAGATCTTAGAAAAAAAGGTGTGAGGCCATTCCATGCACTGATTTTTTTTTTTTCAAAAGCTTTATTGATGTGAATAAACAGGGTACAATCATAGAGTGAGAACAATAAAATAAAAAAAGAGATATGGTTACAATCCGGTACTATGAACTGTCACAATTTGAATAAACGTAACCAGGATAAGTTTCACATCTGTGTTTTTAGGTTCCGTCCGTCATGTCCGAGGACGAAACCTATTACAAATAACTTAAATTTTGTATACCTTAACTTAATGATAAGAAAAAAAAAAAAACATCCCAGAAAGAGAGTGATCCTCCATGATCTAGATTGTTTTGTGCCACAAGGCCACCATTACCTCATATTTCTCAAGTTTGTGCGTTTTCAGGTAATGATATCTCTCCAGTAGGAGGGTGTTATCAATTTGTACATGCCATTCCTCGACGGAAGGGGCAGTCTGCGTTTTCCATTTTCTAGGGATCAGCATCCTAGCCCCAGTGATCATAATCAGCATAAGTGCTAGATGCGCATCACTTTGGGTTTTGGGAAGAGACAAAAACAAAAGTATCTCTGGAGAGTTCGGGACTTTAATGTTGAGGATTCCGGACATCTCTGTGGTAATTTCCTGCCAAAAATTTGCCAAATTTGGGCAGTGCCACCAAATGTGGAGCAATGACCCGTCTTCCCCACAACCCCTCCAACAGGTGGGGCTGAGGGTAGGAAAAAGCCTGTGCAGCCTCATCTGTGTGAGGTACCATCTGCCCAGTAGTTTAATATGAGACTCCTGGACATGAGCAGACACTGAAGATTTCTTGAGCAGAGCCCAGGCCTTTGCCCACTCCGCATGATCAAAGTCGGATCCAAGCTCTCTGTGCCATTGGTTTGTGTATGAAGGAAGCGCATCCGCCCCAGGAATGAGCAAAATTCTATAAATCAGCGATATCAGGTGTTTTGGGGCCCGGGCGGAGGAACAGAGATTCTCAAAAGGAGTTTGAGTTCTCCCTAGATCTTGCTTATGCTTGTGGGACTTTATAAAATGGAGAAGCTGGTTATAATGGAGCCATGAACTGAAGATGTCTGGGTGTATTTCCCGTAGCCTATCCGGGGGCACTACATTCCCGTTCTCAACTATGCTTTGTATCGAGCCCTCCCTGATACTGTATGGTTTAGCTCTGCGATAACCTAATTTATAAAAGGGGAGGTCAGGGTTTTCAATAATCGGGAGGAGTGGCGAGTACCTTGTGGATACATGAGTTGTAGTGGCCAAAATGCTGTCCCATACTCTGAGGGTCTCTGCAAGTAGGTGGTATTCTCGTAAATTATTCGGTCTTTTTGAGGGGACGACCCAGGCCAGTATGCCTATGTTGTCTAGCCCAAGAATTCTCCTATCTAAGTGCACCCATGCTTTCTGTTCTGCATTGTGTGCCCACTCAACTATCCTTTGCAAGATGACTGCGTTTCGGTATGTTTTTAAATCTGGGAGGCCTAGGCCACCTTTATCTCTAGGCAAGTACATGGTTCACCTGGGGAGTCGAGGCTTAATTTTAGCCCA
Organism: Bombina bombina; assembly: GCF_027579735.1. Classification (NCBI taxonomy): domain Eukaryota; kingdom Metazoa; phylum Chordata; class Amphibia; order Anura; family Bombinatoridae; genus Bombina; species Bombina bombina. The sequence continues at coordinate 698,909,045 of NC_069499.1, read as the reverse complement.
TACGTACTGTTCGATCAGTCTTTGGAGCTGGTCCAGGTAACCAGCTGGGAGGGCTATGGGGACCGTTTGTAATATATATAAGATCCTAGGGAGGATATTCATTTTAATAACCCCCACCCTTCCCAACCAGGAAAGAGGTCTGCTTCCCCAGGAGGACAGGTCAGATGCGATATTGTGTTTAAGGGTCCCATAGTTATGTTTGAAAAGGTCCGAGGGGTCAGAAGTAAGGAATATTCCCAGGTATTTTAATTTTTCTTTAGCAATTTTACTGTTGTATTTTGTATGTAATGACTGTATAATTGTGGGGCATGTATTAACATTTAAGAGCTCCGATTTGCTAAGGTTAAGGAGAAAATTAGATACCCCGCTAAATGCTTTCAGTTCCTTAAGAAGTTCTGGGAGAGATGTTTCAACATTGGTGATGGTATAAAGGACATTGTCGGCATATAATGCCTGTTTATACTCGGTATGGCCGACTTGCATCCCTTTAATGTTGGGGTTCTGTCTGATTTTTTGGGCTAGTGCCTCTATTGAGAGAGCGAATAATAGCGGGGATAAGGGGCAACCCTGCCTAGTGCCATTCCTGATGGTAAAAGATTCGGATAATGTCCCATTCACTCTAACCCTGGCATTCGGGTTCGAATAAAGGGCGAAAACCGTATTTAAATAAGCGTCTCCAAAACCCATCGCCGCCATAACCCGGCGCAGAAAAAGCCAGTCGACCCTGTCGAAGGCCTTCTCCGCGTCCGTAGAAAACAGCACCAATGGAATGCTGGAGGTTCTGGCGCGAGAAATTAGTTGTAAGACCTTGGTGGTGTTGTCCCTGGCCTCTCTGCCAGGGACAAAGCCCACCTGATCGTTGGAGACTAGTTCTGGGAGGTATTTGTTAAGGCGGCTTGCCATTATTTTGGCCAGAAGTTTCATGTCCGCGTTGATTAAGGAGATAGGTCTAAAGTTCTCTGGAGCCTCTGGTATCTTACCCGGCTTAGGGATAACAGTTATGTGGGCTTCTAATAGGACCTCTGTTAATTTTGGGTTATCCCTTAGGCTGTTTAACAATTGAAGGAGAGGGCCTGAAATTTCCGCTATGAATGTTTTGTAATAGGGCAAGGTGAAGCCGTCTGGGCCCGGGCTCTTCCCGGGTGGGGAATCTTTGATGGCTTGGGTTAACTCCTCATTGGTGATTGGGGAGTCTAGGAAGTCTGAGGCCTCTTTGGTTAAATTTGGCAGGCCGAGGTCTCGGAGATATGAGTCAATTGCGGCAATCCTCCTGTGCTGAGGGGTCGCACTCTCCGTTGTCTCTAGCTCTGCCCCTAAGTTATATAAGGAGAAGTAGTATTTATGAAACGCAGAAGCGATCTGCTTGCTACTAAATATACGGTGTCCGTCTTTAGTTTTTATCGAATGAATGTAAGACTGCAATTGCCGTCTCTTGAGAGTCCTAGCCAAGATTTTCCCGGGTTTGTTCCCTCCTTCGTAGTAGAACCGCCTCAGGGACAATGCTTTCTTTTGATGCATTTCCTCTAGGTGTTTATTCAACTCGTTTTTTGTGGAGAGTAATTTATTTTTAACATCTATGTTTAGTGGATCAGACTTATGAGAGGTTTCTAGATTTTTTAATGTGGAAAGTAAGTCGATGTATTTCGCTCTGTAGCGTCTATTAAGTATTGATTTATGTTTGATAAAGGCCCCTCGAATTACGCTTTTGTGTGCTTCCCATACTGTCATAACTGAAGTAAGTTGAGGTGTATTAATTGTGAAGTATTCTTTTAATGTTTTACGTATATCTTCTAAGATTAGGGGATCATCTAAAATTGAATCATCCAGTTTCCATGTGTAGTTGGTGACAGGGATGTCAGGCCACTGAACCAAACAGGAGACAGGTGCATGATCTGACCAAGTAATGTGGCCTATGTCACATCGGTGTGTGATGGAGAGGCCATTGGTGTCTGTATAGATGTAGTCTATCCTCGAGTAACTGTTGTGGGGAATTGAGTAAAAGGAGTAGTCTCTCGAGGTTGGGTGTAAGGTTCTCCAGGTATCTTGTAGTGCTGCGTCCTTGAGGATAGTGTTAACTTGTTGTAATGTTGAATATGGGGTGCAAGTTACACCTTTCGAGGAATCTACAGAGGGATTAGCTACCAGATTAAAGTCCACTGCTAAGAAAGTTATCCCCTTAGAGTGCTCCAGCAGAAGGTCTATAACCTTTTTAACAAAATGCCCCTGGGAAAGGCTAGGAGAGTATATCGACGCCAGAGTGATGTAATGCCCGTATAGTGTTCCTATCACTATTATGAATCTGCCTTCCGGGTCTTTCTCGACCTGGGTCATGTGGAAAGGGACTGATTTGTGGAAAATGATACCCACCCCTCCTTTTTTGCTCGTCCCTGAGGCAAACACCGCCCTTGGGTACTGTGGATGAAACCATTTAGGCTCCTTTCCCTTCCGGAAATGGGTCTCTTGTACTAAGATTATCTGACTCTGTAGTTTAGCTAACTCTTTGAAGGCGATAGAGCGTTTTCCAGGACAGTTTAGTCCTTTAGCATTTATTGTGGTAATATTGATGCCATGATCTTGGAATCTGCTGACCTTGGGCTGCATAATTGCAGTCCTAGTGAGGGAAGAGAAAAAAAAAAAAAAAAAAGATGTAAATGGAGAGAAGGTAGGAAAGTAAGTGTGGGTTCAGGAGGTGTTAGTGGGGGGAGAAGAAGTTAGAAGGGAGAGGTTAAAGGAGGTGTAGGAGGGACAACCAATTATACAGAGCAATTTGGATGTCCTTTTAATCACTGGGTACTTAGTTTACTTGCTCTATAAGGTAACACAGGTTACAGCTTAACAAACAATTTTGCAATATGTGAAAACAAACAAAAACAAAATATAAATTACATACAGAACTCACAACAGAGGAGAAAAAAGAAAAAACTCTGTAGTTCAACAATTACAAACCTGTACTAACAGTAAAAGGGGAAAAGCCCCACAACTGGCGTCAATTATAAAATACTTTAATACCTCAATTACTTCATTGGGGTATATTAAGTTACGGCAAAAGGAATATTGTGAAAGCTATTGGTTTGGACTATATCTTGGACAATGTCACTCGTCTGGGTAGTATTCTGTCGTGGAGCAGGGTAATTCTAGGTTGGTCTTGAAGCTAGTCATGATGGTGTATGACGGGTAGAGTAAAGTGGCAACTAGTGTCCATTTGTACACAGTCAGCTATTAGGAGTGCTCGGTAGGGGGCACACTGTGTGGGAGATCTGTGTGTAGGTCAGCTTTCCCTTCGAGTAGGTCGCTAGGTGAGGAAGTATTTGTCCATGCGTTGTGTGTTTGATAATGAGTATTTACAGTGTGATTCATCCATTGGCAGTGTGTTACCCTCCCATTAGGTGGACGGTGCTGCATTCCCTGATTCATGGCAGAGCAGGAGATTTATAGGGTGTTAAGTTGCCTCTTTCTGCGTGTGTATCGAATGCGTGTGCCTTATTATGTGAGAGAGACTGTATCTAGTGTATATTCCCTCGCAGTTATTGTGCATAAACCAACAGACAAACATGTGATTCTATAATTAATCACTCTAAGGTAAGTTAAATAGCTAGCAGTTTATCAAAGTCACAATAGGCTCTATGTCCCATCACATTTTTCCCTCGTTTTCTTGCAAATGAGTGACAGTCAAATGGAGGTGCCGCTAAACAGTTCTAAGAAGTTGAGGGGTCATGGCACGGACCCACAGGACAAGTGTGAATAGTACATTCTATAGTCTTAATAAGAACAAACTTGAGATACAGTACTTTACCCAGAGGATTCCTGTCTGCAGCTGTTATCCAAAAGAGGACTGGGAGGAAGGCGCTTCAGCTTCTTCATTAGCGCTCTGTAGTGTAGGTGGCCGCAGAGATAGGTTGTCAAAGAATTCTTTTTCGTCTGCGTCTGGCCAGAAAATAGCAGTCTTATTGTTGTTGCTGGCTATAATAGAGACTGGGAATCCCCAACGATATTGGATCTTGTGGGCTCTTAGCGTTGATGTTATGTGGCTCAGTTCCCTTCTTTTTTGGAGGGTGACTGGTGAGAGATCCGTGAAGATCTGTATTTCCTCTCCAGCATGAGTTATAAGATGTCTGCGCCTTGCCTCTTGGATGATTCCCTCTTTGTCCTTAAAGCTAAGGAATTTAACTATTATGTCTCCTGGAGGGGCCTTACCGGAAGGCTTGGGCCTGAGCGCCCTATGTGCTCTCTCAAGCGGCACTTCTGGGGCAGAGGGGTTTCCTTTAATAATTCGGAAGAGGGCTTGCAAGTACCCCTCTATCCCCTGTTGGTGAACTGTTTCAGAGACTCCACGAATTCGCAGGTTGTTTCTGCGGCCTCGGTTATCGAGGTCCTCGATCTTGTCATTTAAGAATTGTAAATTGTCTGTGTGATGTTGTAGCACAGTGGAGTTCTGTTTGATAGTAGCAGATGCAGTGTGAAAGTTTGACTCAACCTTTAGTATTCTCGTGTCTAGCGCTGATATGTCTTTTCTGAGGTCGCCAAATAAAGTTTTCATCTCCTGCATAACCCCTCTGATGTCCTCTTTAGAGCACAAATGAACTATGTCCTCCTTAGTGAGATATTGTGATTGAGGATTTTCAGCATGAAGGGAGGAGGTCTGTGATAGAGCCATGTCTTCCCTAGGTATAGATTTGCCTGGATCTATTGGTTTTAAGTATTGGGAAAGTGGCTTCGTAGATAGTGACCTGTCAGACCTGTTCTGTCTCTTATTAGGCATTACCTATATTTTTAACGTTGTTTTCCCTTGTCTTTGATGTGCTGCTTTATTTGCAGATTGCGATTTACGCTTGCAAGGTATGTGTGACTAATGGCCATGCACTTGCTGCACTTTCATTTAAATAAGCTGTTTATATAGCGCTGTCCCTTACTTAGCAAATCTCTGGGACTTATGAGCGCCAGCTACACATTGATTACTCCCACCGCCCGGCCTTCCTGCAGCCTCACCTTTTGTAAAAAGCTGACACCCTGCGATCAACTCTCCGCTCCCAGCGGGTGCAGTCTCCTGCCTCTCTGTGCGGTGATCGTGGGCTCCAGGGGCGGTTCTGTTGGCCCCAACTCTTTCCAGGATCTGGTAAACTGTACCGGCGGCGTGCGAGAGGCCCCTCTCAGTATTGTGGCACGGGTGGTGACGTTGCGCTCAGCGCGGATGCGGCCTGAACTGTCCGCCGCTCAGTAGGTAGGTGCTGGTCTATTGTGCTCGCGCTCGCCTAGTGAGCCAAAGCTACTGATGGTTATGTCCCAAGCACAGGAAGGATGTCCCAGGAGGTCCCCTCCTCACTGATCAGCCTCCGATGCAGGTCCGGTGTTTTCTGGTCTCTGGTAGGCCTTTAGGGTTTTCAAGCCTAGCGCACTAACGGGCAGATTCCTGCAAGGTAGTAGTTGCCCTTGGTGGTATCAGGTCCGTGCCAGGGCTATTACCTCTGACCACTCAGTGTAAAATAGTCCAATTTAATGCCTTAAAAAGCTAATATGCCAGTTTTGGAAGCAGGAGCCCTTCTAGTGTGTGGCCATCTTCCAGCGCGGCCAGACTCCGCCTCTCTATGTTCCATGCACTGATTTTATATTTCAAGATCATAAAGATACACCCATGTTTCATCCCCTGTCACCAGATCAGAAAAAAATTGTCTTCATTGGCTTAAATTGCTTCAAGCAGATCAGAGCAGATTTCCACCATTCTCTCCTTCAAATCAGGTGCCAACTGCCGAGGTACCCCACTTCATACACACTTTCTGAAACCCTAAGTTTCCCATCATCTTTTGTATTGCATTTTAACCACAATCCAGTTGTGCAGCAAGCTTATGGATTGTGACACATCTGTCCACATGAAACAACTTGTCCATTCGCTGATGATTTGTGTCAGTGAACGCAGTTGAGGGTCTCCCACTGTGCTGTTTGCCTTCAATGCTGGTTTCCCCTTCTGTAAACTTCTTCATCCACCTGTGCATGTTTCTCTTGTCATCTCCATACATGTCCTGTAGCCTTCTAAGGATTTCCGACAGCCTGCAACCCTCCTTCATCAAGAACACAATGACATCACATTGATTCTGCATGAAATCCATTATTTACCTACAAGGAAGTAAAAGATTCTGAAACACCTGGATAGTGGAAGAGTTACTCCAACAACATGTGCAATTTGAACAACCTACATCAGTTAATAAAAAAGGCCCCTCTAAAAATTGACATAAGCAACACCTAATACATTATTTTTAAAGCTTTGAAGTGAAGACTTTAAATGTTAAACAGCATTTATAAACTAAATAAAATAATCACACAAACTTTTTTTTAACTCTTACACTTTAATTCAGGTCTAAAGTTGTGCTTAATATTCTAGTGCAGTTTAGTTTTCACTCAAGCACATACTATAACTTTCAACTTGTAATATCAGCAAATTAGCACGGTCGCGATATCCATTGAAAGTATAGGCTGCAATCGAACAAAATTGGAAACGTTAACCCTTTTCTGGTTAACACGCTTTACAATGGACTTGTAGTATCAAAATAATGCGCTAATGGTAGTACAGTCCAGCAAACCTGTTTACTGCATTGCACGCTATCATTAGCGTGCCACTTGTAATTTAGCCCACAATGGGGATAATTTTAGCATGTTTTTCACATGCACAAAACCAATGTTACCTTTAAAAAATGTTGGGGTACTTGGCAATAAGTTGAAATGTGTTGTTTAGGGTTAACTAAGTCCTTTTAGCTTGGGAATATTATAAATGAAAAGTGGACCTTTAAATGTGTTCTTCATTATCAACATAATGATGAAATTATAAAATAAAACAGGACTGTCACACTATGCATAGGGCCATTTTCCCTGGAAGACGATAATTTAAAAAGTGCCTCTGATAAATAGTAAAAATAGCTGATCAAGATTGCAACAACATAAAAAAATGGCTAATCTGCAGCTGATAAATAATATGCCTTTCATTACAGATTTTGATCTTTACAAGGAAATTACTCAAAACATCTTACTACCCTATGTTCCAGAGTTGCATCATTTTACCAAGCCATCAGTGCAGACATCCTGAGAAATTCTCTCCTCTTTCTGTCACAAAACACATTTTGCATTTCAGAGAAAACACCACCAATTTTGTAAACTGCATTTTTTAACCTTTGATTCAATTGTGATCCACTACCAATAAGCTGTAAATTCAGTTCTCATTACACAAATGCTTTAATGTGGCTATTTATTTCTTATATATCTTAGTGGTCATGGGTTGCATTGTCAGAGGTTTCAATATCTAGCTGGAATAAGCCTGAGGCTTTTCTAGCATTTTCACTATCTGTGAACGATATAGAGCTTGGGTATTTTGCATTTAAGCATGGCCAGGGGTTATGGTTAATGATATACCTAATTGACAATGAATCTAAGTTTAAACTATTGGTCTTACTATATAGTAGAAAAGAAGCTCTCTAAAGAGGAAAAGAGCCCCTTATTATTATTTCACAAAAAATATTCTAGCTTATCCTTTAGCATTTTACAAGAGCGCAAGGCGCTGCAAACCTTGTCCCATATGTCCTTGCACAACCCAGCTGGTCTGAATTAGATCACACACAAATATACTACTGGTTTTGGAGCTGGGTGGCTTAAGAGGCAGGTCAGTATGGAGTTACATGGAGTTTCTTTTAGGCTGATTTTTTATACTTATCCAGTTCTTAGACCTCTGATTCTGTAAGACATATATGATACACACCTCTACAACTATTATCCTTCTAATGTGGCCTTTGCTTAGAGAACATTGAAAAGACGCAGCCTGACCGCTTTTTTATTGGGAGAATATGGCCTTGTTTTTCATGAAGTCATACTATCATCCATTATTGTAATTCACACTACAATTCAAATCATCTGCTGTTGCATGTGCTTTTATGATAAACATGATTGAAAACTGAACTTTTTTCTTCTTCTAGGTTGTAGGTGAGAGAATATGAATACATGTCTTACTTTTGTGTAGTGTGCTTCTTTTAAGTTGGCTCTATGATATATATTATCTCTCGCCTTTCTACTTTGCTTGTTAAAATACTAAACTGTAAGCATAAGAAAATAAATAGCGGACGTAGGGGTCTGCTATTCAAATTTGCGTATTGTTTCTGCCTTTCTTCAAGTGGTAGTTGGAGATTTGCCTAATGATAGCAATAATAATAATTTACTTCCTAATGTGTGTGTTGTTACATGAATTTGAAGAAATGTATTAAATATTACCTAAAAATCGTACCTTAAATAGTACCTAAAATCTTGTTTTTACTAGTTATTTTCTGGTCCAGTCTATAATCTGTATTTGCTCAAAGAGAATATTTGACCTATTTTGTGTCTCATGGTAAAGATGTAACCCAGTTTGACACTGCAAAATAAATGGCGTACAAGTGCTAGGCACTGTTCTCGATTGAGAATATTACTGTTGGGATCTTTTGATAACTCATAAAGACCTAGATCACAAGTGCAAGCCTAACAATGTTTTTGATATGGTATCTAACATTACTAGAAAAATAATCCATAGCACTTCCATTTTTACTCACACATTAGAAGTTGAAAAGCCCAAGCCTAAGGTGCTCTAACATCTGGAGGTCTGATATCACTGGTGCGAGTGTGGATTTGTATGTGTTTATATATAATATAAATGTTAATGTCATTATGTGTGTATATATGTATGTGCATTTATGTAAGTGTGCACACATACACATGCATACATACATGCACACACAATGTTTTCAGTGCTATAATGTATTGCACTTGAGAGCAACACATAACTCACCACTTGTTATATGAGCAATGACAGCACACCCTGAGCCATCCATTAAAAGTATAGGGCAAAAAATGTTGGCCATGCAATCATTTTCTGGTAAATCTATTTTACCACTGATTTGTAATACCAGATTTTGCTCTATTCTTAGTGCAGGGCCGCTATATGGATATCGCACTCTACACTATCGATAGTACTCCAATTTTAGTTCATGCCATACATTTTTTTCTTTAACTGCCATATTCTCAGTTAAATCCTGAGAGAAATAAATAAGACCCATTTAAGGCCAGATTACAAGTGGCGCGCAATTTACGACTTTCACTAGCGTGCAAACACATACAGAAGTAAACTTTAACTGCATACGTATTACAAGTTTAAAGGAAAATGTTTGTGCGTGAGTGAAAGCTGCTGTGCACTAACTTCAGGACTATGAATATTGTGGCCACATTAACTAAAAAAAACAAAAACATTTATCGCTTGCATGCTTACCCAACACCACATTAGACCTACATCGCTAACCCATAGGTAGTTATGAATATTTTAAATTCCAATGTTCTTCACGTAGAAGAAAATGTTCTATTTATTTTTAAATATATATTTCTATGCATATCTGATTATGTTTCTATATGAATATATACATATATATATATTAGGTAAGATAGATTGTGTAAATTCTACAGCGCTAATCTCTGTTGGTGTATAAACAGTTTAGTAGACCAGTTTGAATAAGCCCAGTAATGCCTACAAATGTACAGTATTACAAATGCAGCCTGTGCACATAAATATAAAAATACACAGACTTATATACGTTTCGTCGGAGGTGTATAATGTCCATACAATCTCAGCGGTATACCGCAAAGGTATAGATAGCAGTATTTTAGGAACCAATAAATGACAACAGCAAAAACACTTCTAATGGGGAGTCCTTAAGCGGTCTCTCAGTTCACTTACTTCTGTGTCCTCAATCGTATGAGGTAAGTGAGGAGTGGTATAGACAGGTCCAGAGTTGAACGAGATTCCTTCCGTTATAGTTAATTTCTTTTCCTCAGGCTCACTCCAGCGTTACCCTTACTTCTTTTGTCCCCTCTTATATACGATTAGCCCGCTTGTCACAGGAATCAGAGCTCTCAGTTTGCTGTGTTGAAAAGGACATAAACAGGAGCAAGTTGGAGTAGGTAACTGATGGTATTCTCATAAAACTGTGGGGAGTCTGGTGGTGATTTGATTTCGCTGAGTGACAACAATTGCAAACTGAGAGCTCTGATTCCTGTGACAAGTGGGCTAATCGTATATAAGAGGGGACAAAAGAAGTAAGGGTAACGCTGGAGTGAGCCTGAGGAAAAGAAATTGACTATAACGGAAGGAATCTCATTCCACTCTGGACCTGTCTATACCACTCCTCACTTACCTCATACAATTGATGACACAGAAGTAAGTGAACTGAGAGACCGCTTAAGGACTCCCCATTAGAAGTGTTATTGCTGTTGTCATTTATTGGTTCCTAAAATACTGCTATCTATACCTTCGCGGTATACCGCAGAGATTGTATGGACATTATACACCTCCCATGAAACCGTATATAAGTCTGTATATTTTTATATTTATGTGCACAGGCTGCATTTGTAATACTGTACATTTGTAGGCATTACTGGGCTTATACAAACTGGTCTACTAAACTGTTTATACACCAACAGAGATTAGCGCTGTAGAATTTACACAATCTTTCTTACCTAATACTTATCCAGTGTCTAGAAATTAAAGGGCAAATTCTGAACACTTTACACTATTTATTCCAGCAGCTTCTCTCCACTAAGTGTAAGGAGAGAACAGAAGAGCGCAGACATGATTCAAGTGTAGATTTCCAACTTTAATTATAGCCACACGCTATGTATATACTCACAAGATATACGATTTGTATAGGCACATATAACAAAATTGTTCCCCTTCGTAGTCAATAGTTCATAAGGATTAATGATAGAAAGTCTGTATTTGCAAAATATACTGACCCTTTCATACGGGGATACAAGCGGCGACCCTCAGCACTTCCGTGTAAAGTTTTCCTACCAGTGATATGCGTGTACCACGTGATACCGGAACTCCTACGGCGGCTTCCCAGGGTCAAAATAACAAAGTAGCTACTGTCTGTTCTACGCGTTTCATCCCTAAACAGAGGGACTTTGTCAAGAACTGCCTCTATTTCCGTATGAGACTCTTTTATAGTGGTTTGTATAGATATTTAAACCAATTGTAAGTGCCATAACGGAAATAGAATGTTAACATGAGTATTGATGAAAAACAATATGTCACAATGTTAAAATCGATAAAACAACTAATTGTTAGAACATATTAAATCATTATATTCTATCCCATTCACATTAATATAAAAGGGAGTTCTAAAGGCAGATTAATAAAAAAAAAAAAAAGAGTTCTATATACACATTAATTACATGTTCCTATTTTCCATATGTACTAACAAATTGATTGCTTATTGTTTCTTAATACAATAAATAAATAAACATTACATCCAGTTGTATTAATATTACCTATTCATATAAATATACTCATAAAAAACACATATAAATATAAAATTTGCCCATATCAAAAAGTGCATATGTGCATACATTTATAAACACTATAATGTTAAAAAAATTGATTAATTTAATTTATTGGAAGATAAAAAACCATACATAATATTACACTACTACTTTCTTGAATTCTAGATAATAAAAATATTATAATATGCACAAGTTGATATATGCAAATTATACTACTACAGATATGCTAAAATGTCCAATTCAATGTTCAGTCCCTTAGGTTCTAGACAATCTAAAGTTTTTATCCAAAACGTTTCTCTTTGTCGCAGTCTTAGTAACCTATTTGTATCCCATTTATCTGGGGGCACCCATTATATAATATTAACACTTAAATCATTGGGATTTTGGTTGTGATAGATATTAAAATGTTGGGATACACTATGGTTTTCAAATCCATTAGTGATATTGTTTACGTGTTCCCTTATTCTATACTTGATTTTACATTTTGTTCTCCCTACATAAATCATTCCACATTTACAAGATAACTGGTATACTACGTATGTGGTGTGGCAAGAACATCTACTCTTACAGTCATACTTTTTGTTTCCATTATAGTTACAAAATTGCATGTTATTCGGAGAGATGAGGGGGCACAGTATACAATCCTTTTGTTTACAAGGAAAAAGGCCACATTTGGCTCCACACCAACTGGTTAAATTTCCTTCTTTTAGTGGCTGACGGAGTTTTGTGGGTGCTATATAATTTTTAATGTCCTTGTTTTTTCTAAAGACTATATCAGGTTTATCTGCTAGTATTTATCAAGGATAGGATCTAATTTCAAAACCTTCCAATGCTTGTTTAAAATCTTCTTTATTTTGTAGTGTTGACTGTTGTATTTAGTTACAAATTTTGGACCCCTTGTATATCTATCTACAAATTTATTAGTATGATTTGATTTTGTCTTGGTTTTGATAAGATCCATTCTATCTATATTTTCCACTCTGGCCCTAGTTTCTCGTAATAAATCTGGATTATATCCTTTTTGTAAAAATGTATTAGTTAAAATCTCAGATTCTTTGTTATAATTGTTTTTGTCAGTACAATTTCTTTTTATCCTTTGGTACTGACCCAAGGGGATATTGTTTTTCCATTTTTTCAGGTGGCCACTTCTTGCATTTAGTAGACTATTCCTATCTGTGGTTTTGTGATAATTCCTAACTGCAGCTTGATTCGTAATTGGATCTGAGTAGAGGGTAAGATCTAAAAATGAAATGGATGAGGAAGAAATTTCATGGGTGAACTTTAAATGATAAATTCTCTCCACTACCTACACAACTGTGCACCTCCAGCACAGTTGCCTGTCCGTACAAGCACTGTGCTTCAAAAAAATATCTTATATATATATATATATATATATATATATATATATATAGGTATATAAAGTTATATAAAATTTATAGAACATTTTCATCTATGTGGAGAACATTGAAATGCTAATTATTTACAGTACATGTCTATACATATATACATACATACAGTCATGGCTAAAAATATTGGCACCCCTGCATTTCTGTCAGAAAATTGTTGTAACTACAAATGTTTAGGCATTATCATGTTCATTGCTTTTGTTTGTATTTGTATGACACAAGAAAGAAGAAAAAAAGCCAAATCTGACACATGCCACTCAAAACTCCAAAAATGGACTGGACAAAATTATTGGTACCCTCAATTTAATATTTGGTAGCACACCCCTTGGAAAAAATAACTGAAATCAATTGCTTCCTGTAACCATCAATGAGTTTCTTACACCTCTCTACTGGAATTTTGGACTGCTCTTCTTTCGCCAACTGCTCAAGGTTTCTCAGATTGGAAGGGTTCCTTTTCCCAAATGCTGTTTTGATATTTCTCCACAGGTGCTCTATGGGATTGAGATCTGGACTTGTTACTGGCCAGTACAGTACTCTCCAGTGCTTTGTCTTAAACCATTTCTGGGTGCTTTTTGACGTGTGCTTTGGGTCATTGCCCTGCTGTATGACCTCTGACAGAGACCCAACTTTCTGACACTGGGCCCTACATTAAACCACAGAATCCTATGGTAGTCTTCAGATGTCAGCAGTGGGGTCCTCCTGGGTCTCCTACCATAGCATCCCTTTTCATTCAGATGGTGTTGTATAGTGCGAGCTGACACATGTGTACCCTGTGCCTTAAGGTCAACTTGAATTTGTCTGGAAGTTGATCGAGGTTCTTTATCCACTATTCGAACAATCCTTTAATTCAATTTTTGAAAAATGTTTCTCCTTCGTCCACGTCCAGGGAGATTAGCTACAGTACCAAGGGCTGTAAACTTCTTGACAATGTTGCGGACAGTAGACACAGGAACATTAAGATCTCAGGAGATGGACTTCTAACCTTGAAATTGTCCATGCTTTTACCAGTGTGGTTTCTATATTGTCAGCACCTGTTAATTGATACAGATGAGTTTAATTACAAATTACAGGAGCATCACACACTTGGAATGCAAATATTTCTGACAATTTTGAAAAGGTGCCAATAATTTTGTCCAGTCCAGGAGTTTTGCGTGGAATGTGTCAGATTTGGCTTTTTTCTCTCCACTTTTTTTGTGTCATACCAATACAAACAAAAGAAATAAACATGAGAATGCCTAAACATTTATAATTGCAACAATTTTCTGAGCGAAGTGGTGCATTATCTGACAGAAATGCAGGGCTGCCAATATTTTTGCCATGACTGTATATTCACATATAAATTTACATACATACGCAAGCATATTTAGACATGTATGTATATATATATATATATATATATATATATATATATATATATATATACAGTTTATATGTATATATAATACAGTCCTTTCCATTTGAATACCTTGTCATTTACTAAATACCTTTTAACCATTGTAACTATTTTTTAATATTTCTATAAAGGCTTTTTAATAGATAGTGTATATTTTAGTGTAACACTTTATTTAAAGGGATAGTCTAGTCAAAATTAAACTTTCATAATTCAGACAGAGGCCCTATTTATCAAGCCGTCAACCGCAAATACGCTGGAATTCCGCAGCATAATTGTGGCAAGCTTGATTGGACCTAGTTATCAAAGCCTACAGACCGGCAAAAGTTGAAATCTGTGACGTAACATACGATCCGCTGGTGAGATCTCACATTCTATTGGCTGATTGGAACAGCCAATAGGATGAGAGCTGCTCAAATCCTTAGAAGAACAAAAAAAGGCGAGGCTGGGCAAGCAGAAAAATGAAAAACTTAACGTTTATTGCCAAAAAGGAAAGTTAATAAAAATGCAATGATAGCATGCAGTATGGGTCAGAATGAGCCTGAGCAGCAGCAATCTTACATGTTTCGGCTCCTGCCTTACTCATAGACTGTGCTGCTCAAAGCTCACAGGCCCCTTAAATTGCAGAATCACTCTGACATCATATGCAGCAATTAACTAGTTAACCCCTACCACACCAAAAAAGAAAGAAAGTGATAAAATAGAAAGATGCATTAATAACAAGACATATATTGTAGACATAATTGTTTAGAATAATAAGAAAATTAGTTAATGTCTTTAAACATCTTGTGATACTATGTAACAGTATAATTAACTATTCATAATATATAATATGGTATTACCCACAGTGTGGATACAAAGTAAATAATACTGATCCTAAGTTGTTTCTACAACTCTAATATATCACACTAGATATGCATGGGTAAACAAGAGAGGCTAAAAATAAACTGTCTATTAAATTTACACATACTAAGGCAAATACTGTTTATCTAAGGGGAGACAAAACATAGGCTATAGTAATAGCCCCAATGAATCATGGTTTTGTATAATCAAAAACTATTACCTTATATAGCAATACCCCTAAAGTCAAATAAACTATATTATATACTTATGTAAAGCCTTAATATGTGTAGTCTCGTATCAAAGCTATTTCCAAATACTGAATAAATATAGGAATCAACGTATATCTCAACGCCAACAATTAATTAAATCATTTTGAATGTTAAGTCCTTGTGGCATACGGGTCTTGAGCTTGAAGATCCAAAATGCTTCCCGTGTGCGAAGCATCAAGTCCCTATCACCCCCTCTTTTTGGGGTTCTTACCCACTCTATAACCTGCCATTTGAGTGAATCGACATTTCCATTATGACAAAATTTGTAATGCCTAGCTACTTGTGAGTCTGGTTCCTCTGATTTTACATCATTAATGTGTTCCTTAATCCTTTCTCTCACTTCCCTGGACGTTAGGCCCACATATTGTTTCTCACAAGGTTGGCATGTCACCAAATACACAACATAGGTGCTTCGACAGTTTGTACAGGCATCAATCATGAAAACTTTCTGTGTATTATCAGACTGAAAAGTTTTTACAGGTAATGTAAATGTACATGCCTTACATCTGGTAGCACCACATTTATAATGCCCTTTGCATTCAAGCCAACTCTCGGCTTCTATCCATGGATGTTTTAACCTCACTTGGGGCCAGCATATTGCCTATGGTCACATTCTTCCTAGATACACATTTACATCCTGTCTTGACTATCTCATAAAGATCCTCATCTCCTTTTAAAATCAGCAAACAATCATTTATAATTTTAGCAATTTGTTCAAATTGATTGCTATAATTAGTCACAAAAACAGGATGTTTTTGTATTCCTTGTTTCTTCTTCCTACTCTTACCAGTATATAGCATAGATTGCCTATCCATACTAGCCACTATATTGTAAGCTTTGGTTATCAGATAATATGGAAAGCCTCTCTTCGAGAATCTATCTATAAATTCTACTGCTGACTTTTGATACTCTTCTAATGTGGAACAGTTCCGTCTTAGGCGAATAAATTCACCCTTCAAAATACCGAATCTTGTGTGTCTAGGATGCATGCTTTTTGCATGTAAAATGCTATTTCCTGATATAGATTTGCGATGTAATTTGGTTATTACTTTATTGTCTGTATTTAGTAAAATTAAATCCAAAAATTCAATACTGTGCTTCTCATAAGTACTAGTAAATTTCAAACCCATATCATTTGCATTTATATCATCTACAAAATTCTGACCTTCCCGTTCTGTCCCTTCCCAAATAATAAGAAGATCGTCTATGTATCTCTTATACATCACAATCCTTCCCCCATGACGGCAATTCTCTCCATATACATGGGATAGTTCCCACCATCCCATGTATAAGTTGGCAAACGCCGAGGCAAAAGTTGCCCCCATCGCTGTTCCTCTCTTTTGGAGATAAAAATTGCCGCCAAAGGAGAAGTAATTGTGTGTGAGTAAGAAATACAAGACTCTGAGAATAAAACTCTTATGTGTATCAACATATCCAGTATAATTGTCCAGAAAAAGGAAATAGCCATCATTCCTTTATCTAAGGGAATACTGGAATAGAGACTTGTAACGTTGATCGTCATCCAGGAATAACCTGGATCCCAATCAATTTTTTCAAGCATGACTAAAAGATGTTTAGTGTCTTGTAAGAAGGAGGGCAACATTCTCACTAGGGGCTGTAATATATTCTCCATCCACCTCCCCACGGGTTCCAATAGTGACCCAATGCCAGACACTATTGGGCGTCATACATTTTCAAGGGATTTATGTGTCTTGGGGAGGTGGTGGAAAATTGGAATCCTGGGATACTTAACACTAAGATATGCCCTAGTGTCCTCATCAATGATGCCCAAATCACAGCCATCATCAAGTATTTGTTCAAGGCTCTGTTTGAAAGATAAAGTAGGATCAAAGCTCAATTTGATATACACATCTGGATCATCTAATTGTCTAACAGCTTCCTGAACATAATCTAATTTGTTAAGGATGACGATGTTTCCACCCTTGTCGCTTTTGCGAATGACTATGTCCTGTTTAGATTTTAACCTTCTGTTCTTCTACTGATTCCTAATTACAGACTAGCAAGTCTGTTGGCGGTTTGCGGGCTAACGCTATAGCGATACACTACTTTGACACAGCCACAGTGCCTCATTGTGACGTATCCGAGTGAGGATCCATGTGGGAGGAGACAGACCGTAACCGGAAATCCGCTTGAGCTCCACACGCCGGAGAGCACCGGGACCGGAGCACGAGCTAAACGAGCTGAAGAGCCACTTTCGAGTTTCAAGGTACTGTCCACATGTTCATTATCTGAGTTGAGAACAACAACTAGTTACGAACTGCTGTTTGAGCGCTGTCTAGGGGTTCTTCTTTTGTTTGGATGAGTGAACTGCTCAAATCCTATTGGCTGATTGGAACAGCTAATAGAATTCTAGTGGCTCTAATCCTATTGGCTGATTGTAACCTTTCAGCCAATAGGGATGCAAGGGACGCCATCTTGGATGACGTCACTTGCATTCAACATCCAGTTTACAGTGGAGACCGTATTGAAGAGGAGCTCCTTGTCGGATGTCTTCAGGATGGACCCGCTCCGCGCTGGATGGATGAAGATAGAAGAGGCCGCATGGATGAAGATTTCTTGATGCCCGGATGAAGACTTTTTGCCGGCTGGATGGATCCTTCAAACGGAACTTCAAGAACTGTAAGTGGATCGTTGGGGGTTAGTGTTAGGTTTATTTAAGGTTTTTTTGGGTGGGTTTTATTTTTAGAGTAGGGTCTGGGCAGTAAAATAGCTAATTGCCCTTTTAAGGGCAATGCCCATACAAATGCCCTTTTCAGGGCAATGGGGAGCTAAGGTTTTTTAAATAGGGTTTTTATTTGGGGGGGGTTGGTTGTGTGGGTGGTGGGTTTTACTGTTGGGGAGTGTTTGTATTTTTCTTTAAAGGTAAAAGAGCTGATTTATTTGGGGCAATGCCCCGCAAAAGGCCCTTTTAAGGTTTATTGTAGGCTAGGGATTTTTTTTATTTTGGGGGGCTTTTTTATTTTGATAGGCTATTAGATTTGGTGTAATTCATTTTTATTTTTGATACTGTGGTTTTTTTTTTGTAACTTAGTGTTTCATCGTTTTTGTAACTTAGTTGTTTTGTTTTGTAACTTACTAATTTTTTATTGTAGATTTAAATTATTTGAGTAGGGTTAGGTTTTTTTAATATGTAATATGGTTATTTTAATTGATAGTTTAATGTAATTGTGGTATAATAGTTAGGGTAGGTTAATTAATAGTTTAATATAGTTTAATTTAATTCTACAGGTAAGTTTTAATTTATTATAAGATAGGGATGTTGTAATTTTAATGTAAAGTTAGGGATGTTAGGTTTAGTGGTTAATAGGTTTAATTAGTGGTAGTGATGTGGGAGACCAGGGGTTTAGGGGTTAATACTTTTATTTAGTTGCAGTGGGGTCCGGGAGTGGCGGGATAGGGGTTAATAACTTTATTTAGGTTGCGGCGGGGTCCGAGAGCGGCGGGATAGGGGTTAAAACATTATGTAGATGGCGGTGGGGTCCGGGAGCGGTGGGATAGGGGTTTATACTTTTATTTAGTTGCGGTGGGGTCCAGGAGTGGTGGGATAGGGGTTAATAACTTTATTTAGGTTGCGGTGGGGTCTGGGAGAGGTGGGATAGGCATTAATAACATTATGTAGGTGGCGGCAGGGTTTGGGAGAGGCGGGATAGGGGTAAATACTTTTACTTAGTTGTGGTGTGGTCTGGGAGCGGCAAAATAGGGGTTAAACATTTTAGTATATTGGCGGTGTTTAGTGACAGGGTATAAATATAGTTGGAAAAAAGCAACATCGATAACTGTTAGTTAACAACAATCCGCTGCTCATCGCCCCTGTACTTGGTGCGCAGCTTTTTTATGGCTTTTTTTTATAAATATGGAGAGCGTATTCAGGTCTACGGTCGCGATGTTAGGTGATTTTAGGTGAGCGTATTGGTGCCGTCGAATGCAACAAAGTTGACGGCTTGATAGATAGGCCCCCTGCATGCAATTTTAAGCAACTTTCTAATTTATTGCTATTATCACGTTTTCTTCGTACTCTTAGTATCTTTATTTGAAAAAGCAAGAATGTAAGCTTATGAGCCAGCCCATTTTTGTTTCAGCACCTGGGTAGTGCTTGCTGATCTGTGTATATCCTTATTCTTTTTTTAGTTTGTTGTCATGAAGTTTTATTAGTGATGGCTTCAAAACTTCTATTTTCTTTGCGCTGCTCACTAGAGATAGTTGCAATACATCCATTTTACTGTAATTTATTTGCACTTGTTGCTCAATTCTTGACATATTTTAACATATATTTCATAAGGATTCTCTTTCTTATACTCTTATCCTTCTTCACAGTAGCTTATTTTAAAGTGACTGCTTCTTTCCATGTTTGCACTGTTTCTTAAAGGGCCATAATACCCAAATGTTTAAACACTTGAAAGTGATGCAGTATAGCTGTAAAAAGCTGATTAGAAAATATCACCTGAACATCTCTATGTAAAAAAGAAATATATTTTACCTCAAAAGTTCCTCAGTAGCCACCTCCCATTGTAAAGGATTTCTAAGCAGCATATTAGTGTGTCTGTCCTGGGACATCTGAAGGGATGAGCATCGTGCACTCTCATCTTATTTCACCAATCAGGTAAAGGAAGCTTACTATGAAATCTCATGAGAATTAAGTCAAATCTCATGAGATCACAGTAAGAGTTCATGACCTCAGCACTGCTGATGCTGATTGGCTGCAGTTCATTTCTTCATTTTTTTTTATTTTTTTACCTGCAGCTGGGGGCAGCTGAGTATAACTTTTTACACATAACTTACTCTGCTGAGCTGAGGAAGTTGTGAGGTAAAATATCTTCCTTTTTTACATAGAGATGCTCAGGTGATATTTTCCTGTCAGCTTTTTACAGTAATACTGCATCAGTTTCAAGTGATTTAGCAGATGAGTATTATGTCCCTTTAATATATCCTATTTTAATTGTAATGGTAACACATAATATCATCATAAGCATCAGGATAATTATATTTTTCTCTGTATAAAGAACCTCCTGGAATATTCACCTCACAGTGCATAGAATGTATTCCACTCTGAAGAATACTGGTGTGACAAATCAAACTTTTTTTTTTTTTTTTTTTAAATATTTTATTTGTTTTTCCAAAAATAGTTAAGTACAACAGCGGTTTGACCAAAGCGTAGAATTTTTTCCAAAGTCTCAAATAAATACAATTGAGCAAATACAATATAACAGATACAGTGATGACACAGTAGAACAATATAAAATTATGAGATCCCTGCTCTCCCACTTTCTCCTAGGTGAGGCAGTCGATTCCATTCACACTTTTCTAAAATGAAGGGAAAGGAAGGAAAGGGAGGGGATTCTTAGGGAAGGGAATGGGAAACTGAGATGAAAGGGGGAACTAGGTCTATGGTGGGGCTTTCAAGCCTGGCAGATCTGGTGCGGGACAACGGGCACTTCCTATAGGTAGGGAAGAGGTTATCTTAGGTCTCAAAGCTGGGGAGCCACAATGTGTCAAATCTACTCTTCCATTCCGTCCAAACTAATTCAAAGAAGTCAGACTTTCCCATAGTGTAGTATATTTTTTTTTCCATAGAGTATATGTAAGCCATTGTTAGGACAATGTCAGAGACCATGCAGGAGGACTCGTTCTTTTCCAAGCTCTGGCTATATTAAGTTTAACAGCTGAAAAAAGGTATATACAGAGTGTACCGTAATGTCTGGGCAGTTTACAGGTGCCTACATGAAATAGGGCTGTCTCTGGGGTTCTAGGAAGGGAAATACCCATGTTCGCAAGAACTTACTCCAGATGGGCTTCAACTTGGTAGAGCTCCACCAGATATGGGTCATGTGACCTATGCTTGAGCAGTCTCTCCAACAGATCGGGGAGGCCTTAGAGAAAATTGCTGCAAGACATGCTGGAACATAGTACCCATGCATGAGTAATTTAAGGTAGGTTTCATATATGGTGATATAGTGTAGTGCTTTTTTTGTAAGAAGTAGTGTATGGTGCCATTCTTTGGTGGGTGCTGTAAACTCTAGCTTCTGTTCCCATTTATGAATATATAGGGCTTTATCTACCGGAGTCACGCCTTCCATTATAGTGTAGTGAAGAGATAAGGGTTTTCCTAACCTAAGCCCTTGCTTCCATCTAGTTTCACAAATGCTTAGTTGGCGAGAGTGTGAAGGCTTAAAACCCCAACTGGTTAAAAAGCTAGTAACCCTGGTATATTCAAATTTCATGTACGGTGGAGTAGGTAAGGAACTCTCAATTTGGTTAAGTGAAACAAATGCATCTTGAGGAGTCGCTGACCAAAGGTCCACTACCTTCAAAATACCCAGTCTGGCCCAGGAGGTCGGGTGTGAGTCCGGTAGGCCAGATAGGCGGCCAGCCATGGTAGTGATTGGGGATGGGTGAGGGGCTACCTGAGAGTAGTGCCGTAACTGTTCCCATGCATCTAGGCATTCATGAATTAGCAGGTTCCATATCAGGTCCCTCAGGGTTAAGTCATAAGGCAAAGAAGCCTGCTCAATTGTCCTACATTTACTTTCTGAGTCTTTTACCCCCCACTGGGAAATGTGCGTGAGCATGGCTGCCTCATAATATCTGGAGATAGATGGGGAGGCTACACCACCGTGCATTCTGGGGTACTGTAAAAGTTTGTGGGCAACTCAGGGGGGGTTGTCCAGATGTATTTGGTGCATGTGCTTTGAAACTGGATAAGGAGGAATCTAAGCACTCTGATGGGCAAACATCTCAAGACGTAAATTAGTTTAGGAAGGTAACTCATCTTTAGGGCAGCTATATGACCCAGTCATGATATGAATTTGTATAGTTCCACCTCTGGTTCAGAGCACGAAGGTAAGCCAAAAGAGGTTTATAGTTGTTGTCTATTATTTGGAGGATTGAATTGGACAATTTGACTCCTAAATGGAGTATTGTTAGGTACAAATTTATATTTATCATGTAAGCTTACAGATATGTTCTCAGAGAAGCCATATGTGTAATTTTCTGATTTATTGTGATTTAATTTGTAATATAAAAGAGCACTGAACATCTCTAGCAAGGACAGGAGTCTAGGGATCTCCCTCAAGGGTTTGGAAGAGAATATTGTGGTGTCATCTGCAAACAGAGCCACCTTGTGTACTGTACCATGAAGTGTAACTCCTGCAATTTCTCTGTCTGCTCTAATGGCAGCAGATAAAGGTTCTATAGCAAGCACAAAGAGGATGGATGAGAGAGGGCAGCCTTGCGGAGTGCCGTTTGAGATACTGAAGGGAGCGTAGCTAAACCCCAAGCCCCTGACCAAGGCCGTGGAAGCTGAGTAAAGAGCCCACATGGCTTGTATGATGTGTGTTGGAAAGTGGAAGGTCTCCAGGACCTTCCACAAATACTCCCATCAAATCTGGTAAAACGCTTTCTCAGCGTCAAGAAAAAGCACAGCAAGTGGCTTATTGAGCCTCTTAGCCTCTAAGAGAATATTGAGAAGCCTCCTGGTGTTGTATGGACCCTCCCTCCCAGAAATAAAGCCCACTTGATCGGGGTTGATGGGGGTAGGGAGTAGTTTCACTAATCTGTTGGCCAATATCTGAGTATATTTTAACATCAGTATTGATAAGTGAGATGGGTCTGAAATTAGCACAGATGGTTAGGTCTTTATGGGTTTGGGAATAGTGATGATGGAGGCCTCAAGAAACTCACTACAAAATTTTCCCTCATCCATCGCCAAATTATAAAATCTAATGAGGTTAGGTGTAATCTCATGTAGGTATGTCTTATAAAAGATTGCGGTAAAACCGTCAGGACTAGAGGCCTTAAGAGATTTCAGGTTTTTGATAACCTGTTTGACCTCCTGGTAGGTGATGGGGACATCAATGCTTTCAATACGGTTTTTGGCTAAGGTAGGTAGCTTCAAAGAGCACAGGAATGGGCCTATAGCTTCTGATGGGGCCGGCCTAAACACTGCCTCATCTTGAATGTTGTAAAGTTTAGAGTAGTATTTATTGAACTGCTGACCTATTGGTTATAGGAGTCTGAAGGATTGTGTGCCTTGCCCGAGCTCATGAATGCGGGATGCGCTAGTGCGGTTTCTAAGTTTGTTAGCAAGTAAGGTATCCAATTTTTTACATTTTGAGTAGATAAGCTGCTTTAGTCTAAGTAAGTTAGTTTGATTCCTGATAAATTCTAAATGACAAATGTGCCTTCTAAAGTCCTTAACCTCTATCTCAATGTCTGTGTTATCTGAGGTGCGTCTTTGAAGCTCGAGCACCCGTAACCTACAGTCAGCCTGAGACAGAGAGAGGCCCGCTTTTTTCCTCAAATGTGCCTGCTTACATAAAAAAAGACCTCTAATAGTGTCCTTAAAGGCCCCCCAAAACACATCCTTGCGGATCTCAGGGGTGTCATTGATATGGAGGGTAAAATGTATTTCCTTTCTAATTTCCTCTCTAAAGGGAAAATCTGACAGAAGGTGGTGAGTTAGCCTCCAATTGGGTCTAGATCTAGTAGTGTGTTTAGAGTCTAGGTCCATTATAACCTGGTCGTGGTCAGACCATGGGCAAGTGCAAATATTTATGGAATGTATAAGGTCTATGGAATCAGGGTGGCAGTAAAAGTAATCCAGTCTGGAAAATGTAGAATGGTTATGAGAGAAGTGGGTGTAATTTTTATCTAAGGGGTGTAGGGATCTCCAAATGTCGAAGAAGTTAAACTGGGACATGAGGGTGACCAGAGGAACTATTCCCTTCCTGTGGGACTCACAATCCACACCAACAAGAAAAATATTGGCTAGATCATGAGTTGTGCATTAGGTTTAAAAAGCAGCGTTAAAAGATCCTAACGCTGCTTTTTAACGCCTGCTGGTATTATGAGTCTTGCAGGTACCGCTCACTTTTTTAGCCAGACTTGGAAATACCGCAAATCCACTTAAGTAAATTGCGAATCCTCTTTTTTCAATGGGACTTGCATAGCGCCGGTATTACGAGTCTGCCAAAAGTGAGCGGTAGACCCTCTCCTGTCAAGACTGGTACCGCATATTAAAGTCAGTAGTTAAGGGTTTTACACTACAACGCCGTAGCATAAACCTCTTAACTAAAGTGCTAAAAAGTACACTTACACCAATAAACTACCTATTAACCCCTAAACCGAGGCCCTCCTGCATCACAAACACTAAAATACAAATTTTAACCCCTAATCTGCCAAAGCAGATATCGCCGCCGCTATAATAAAATATATTAACCCCGCCTCGCAAACATTAGTTAAGTATTATTAACCCCTAATCTGCCGTCCCTAACATCACCGACACCTACCTACATTTATTAACCCCTATTTTTCCGCCCCCAACGTTGTTGCCACTATACTAAAGTTATTAACCCCTAAATCTAAGTCTAACCCTAACCCCCCTAACTTAAATATAATTAAAAGAAATCTAAATAAAAATTCCTATCATTAACTAAATTATTCCTATTTAAAACTAAATACTTACCTATATAATAAACCCTAAGCTAGCTACAATATAACTAATAGTTACATTGTAGCTAGCTTAGGGTTTATTTTTAATTTACAGGCAAGTTTGTATTTATTTTAACTAGGTAGAATAGTTATTAAATAGTTATTAACTATTTAATAACTACCTAGCTAAAATAAATACAAAAGTACCTGTAAAATAAAACCTATCCTAAGTTACAATTACACCTAACACTACACTATAATTAAATGAATTTCCTAAATTAAATACAATTAAATACAATTAAATTAAATTATCTAAAAAACAAAAAACAAACACTAAATTACAGAAAATAATAAACAAATTACAAGATTTTTAAACTAATTACACCTAATCTAATCCCAATAACAAAATAAAAAAGCCCCCCCCCAAAAAATAAAAAAGCCCTACCCTACACTAAATTACAAATAGCCCTTAAAAGGGCCTTTTGTGGGGCATTGCCCCAAAGTAATCAGCTCTTTTACCTTTTAAAAAAAAATACAAATCCCCCCCAACATTAAAACCCACCACCCACACAACCAACCCTACTCTAAAACCCACCCAATACCCCCCTAAAAAAACTTAACACTATAACCTTGAAGATCACCTTACCAGGAGAAGTCTTCATCCAACCGGGCCGAAGTCCTCAACGACAGACATTTTCTATCTTCATCCATCCGGCGCGGAGCGGGTCCATCTTCAAGACATCCGACGCGGAGCATCCTCTTCAATCGATGGCTAACACTGAATGAAGGTTCCTTTAAATGACGTCATCAAAGATGGCATCCCATCAATTCCGATTGGCTGATAGAATTCTATCAGCCAATCGGAATTAAGGTAGAAAAAATCCTATTGGCTGATGCAATCAGCCAATAGGATTGAAGTTCAATCCTATTGGCTGATCCAATCAGCCAATAGAATGCAAGCTCAATCCTATTGGCTAATTGGATCAGCCAATAGGATTGAACTTCAAAATTTAGTTAATGATATGAATTTTTTTAGACTTATTTAAATTATATTTAAGTTAGGGGGTGTTAGGGTTAGGGTTAGACATAGATTTAGGGGTTAATAACTTTAGTATAGTGGCGGCGACATTGGGGGCGGCAGATTAGGGGTTAATAAATATAAAGTAGGTATCGGCGATGTTGGGGGCAGCAGATTAGGGGTTCATAAATATAATGTAGGTTTTGGCGGTGTCCGGAGCGGCAGATTAGGGGTAAATAATATAATGCAGGTGTTGGTGATGTCGGGGGAGGCAGATTAGGGGTTAATAAGTGTAAGATTAGGGGTGTTTAGACTTGGGGTTCATGTTAGGGTGTAGACATAACTTTAATTTACCCATTGGAATCAATAGGGCTGCGTTAGGGAGTTTTACGTTGCTTTTTGGCAGGTGTTAGACTTTTTTCAGCCGGCTCTCCCTGTTGATTCCTATGGGGAAATCGTGCATGAACACATTACACCAGCTCACCGCTGAGTTAAGTAGCGCTGGTATTGGAGTGCGGTAATGAGCAAAATTTTGCTCAACGCTCACTTCTTGTCTTTTAACAACGGGTTTGTAAAAAACGGTAATACCAGCGATGTAGGGAAGTGAGCAGTGAGGGAAAACTGCTAGTTAGCACCGCATACCCTCTAACGCAAAACTCGTAATCTAGGTGTATGTTACTAGGAGACACAATATATCAAATGATGCACTATAGATGTTATATGATGTGACTGTGGGGGGTAGTTATCAAGCCGTCTACTTTTCTGACTTCGCCGGCCCAATACGCCCGCCTAAGCTCGCCTACCTTTGCCGCCGCGGACCTGAAAAAATACGCCTAAGTTATCAAATAAAGCTGTCAAAAAGCCGCGGGGCGATGAGCAGCGGACTGTGACAGTTATCACTCATCCGATCTCGCTGCCCTTCGGCTTTTTCCCAGCTTTATTGCAAGCCTGTCACTAAGCACTCACACTAAACTGCACTGTTCTACCCCCTATTCCGGCGCCCCCGGAGCCCCCCGCAACTAAATAAAGTTACTAACCACTAAACCGCTGCTCCTAGACCCCGCCGCAACTCTTATAAATGTATTAACCCCTAAACCGCCGCTCCTAGACCCTGCCGCAACTCTTATAAATGTATTAACCCCTAAACCGCCGCTCCCGGACACCGCTGCCACCTACAGTATACCTAGTAACCCCTATCCTGCCCCCCCTACACCGTCGCCCTCTATTATAAAATTATTAACCCCTATCCTGCTGATCCCGCACCTCTCCGCAACTAAATAAATAGTTTAACCCCTAAACCGCCACTCCATGAACCCACCGCAACCTATATTAAACCTATTAACCCCTATCCTGCCCCCCCTACACCGTCGCCACCTATAATAAATTTATTAACCCCTATCCTGCCCCCCACTACGCCGCCGCCACTGTAATAAAATTATTAACCCCTAAACCTAAGTTTAACCCTAACCCTAACGCCCCCCTAACTTAAATATTAATTAAATAAATCTAAATAAATTAACTCTTATTAACTAAATGAATCCTATTTAAAACTAAATACTTACCTTTAAAATAAACCCTAATATAGCTACAATATAAATAATAATTATATTCTAGCTATCTTAGGATTTATATTTATTTTACAGGTAACTTTCAATTTATTTTAACCATGTACAATAGCTATTAAATAGTTATTAACTATTTAATAGCTTACCTAGCTAAAATAAAGAGAAATGTACCTGTGAAATAAATCCTAACTTAAGTTACAATTACACCTAACACTACACTATACTTTATTAATTATTCCTATTTAAAAATAAATACTTACCTGTAAAATAAACCCTAAGATAGCTACAATATAATTAATAATTATATTATAGCTATCTTAGGATTTATATTTATTTTACAGGTAACTTTGTATTTATTTTAGCTAGTTAGAATAGTTATTAAATAGTTATTAACTATTTAATAACTACCTAGCTAAAAGAAATACAAAATTACCTGTAAAATAAATCCTAACTTAAGTTACAATTAAACCTAATACTACACTATCATTAAATTAATTAAATAAACTACCTACAAATAACTACAATTAAATACAATTACATAAACTAACTAAAGTACAAAAAATAAAAAAGCTAAGTTACAAAAAATAAAAAATAAGTTACAAACATGTTAAAAATATTACAACAATTTTAAGCTACTTACACCTAATCTAAGCCCCCTAATAAAATAACAAACCCCCCCAAAATAAAAAAATGCCCTACCCTATTCTAAATTAAATAAATTTCAAAGCTCTTTTACCTTACCAGCCCTTAAAAGGGCCATTTGTGGGGGCATGCCCCAAAGAAAACAGCTCTTTTGCCTGTAAAAGAAAAATACAACCCCCCCCAACATTAAAACCCACCACCCACATACCCCTAATCTAACCCAAACCCCCCTTACAAAAACCTAACACTAATCCCCTGAAGATCATCCTACCTTGAGTCGTCTTCACTCAGCCGAGCCACCGATGGAACTGAAGAGGACATTCGGAGCGGAAGAAGTTAATCCTCCAAGCGGCGCTGAAGAAATCTTCCATCCGATGAAGTCATCATCCAGGCGGCGCTGAAGAAAAGTCTTCGATCCAGCCGATGTCATCTTCAAAGAGGCGCTGAAGAGGTCTTCTATCCGGGCGAAGTCATCTTCCAAGCCGGGTCTTGAATCTTCCTTCCGCCGACGCGGAACCACCTTCTTCACCGACGGACTACGACGAATGACGGCTCCTTTAAGGGACGTCATCCAAGATGGCGTCCCCTCAATTCCGATTGGCTGATAGGATTCTATCAGCCAATCGGAATTAAGGTAGGAAAATCTGATTGGCTGATGGAATCAGCCAATCAGATTCAAGTTCAATCCGATTGGCTGATCCAATCAGCCAATCAGATTGAGCTCGCAAATCGGAACAGCCAATAGAATGCGAGCTCAATCTGATTGGCTGATTCCATCAGCCAATCAGATTTTTCCTACCTTAATTCCGATTGGCTGATAGAATCCTATCAGCCAATCGGAATTGAGGGGACGCCATCTTGGATGACGTCCCTTAAAGGAGCCGTCATTTGTCGTAGTCCGTCGGTGAAGAAGGTGGTTCCGCGTTGGCGGAAGGAAGATTCAAGACCCGGCTTGGAAGATGACTTCGCCCGGATAGAAGACCTCTTCAGCGCCTCTTTGAAGATGACATCGGCCGGATCGAAGACTTCTTCAGCGCCGCCTGGATGATGACTTCATCGGATGGAAGATTTCTTCAGCGCCGCTTGGAGGATTAACTTCTTCCGCTCCGGATGTCCTCTTCAGTTCCATCGGTGGCTCGGCTGAGTGAAGACGACTCAAGGTAGGATGATCTTCAGGGGATTAGTGTTAGGTTTTTGTAAGGGGGGTTTGGGTTAGATTAGGGGTATGTGGGTGGTGAGTTTTAATGTTGGGGGGGGGTTGTATTTTTCTTTTACAGGCAAAAGAGCTGAACTTTTTGGGGCATGCCCCCACAAATGGCCCTTTTAAGGGCTGGTAAGGTAAAAGAGCTTTGAAATTTATTTAATTTAGAATAGGGTAGGGATTTTTTTTTATTTTGGGGGGTTTGTTATTTTATTAGGGGGCTTAGATTAGGTGTAAGTAGCTTAAAATTGTTGTAATATTTTTAACATGTTTGTAACTTATTTTTTTATTTTTTGTAACTTAGCTTTTTTTATTTTTTGTACTTTAGTTAGTTTATGTAATTGTATTTAATTGTAGTTATTTGTAGGTAGTTTAGTTAATTTAATGATAGTGTAGTATTAGGTTTAATTATAACTTAGGTTAGGATTTATTTTACAGGTAATTTTGTATTTCTTTTAGCTAGGTAGTTATTAAATAGTTAATAACTATTTAATAACTATTCTAACTAGCTAAAATAAATACAAAGTTACCTGTAAAATAAATATAAATCCTAAGATAGCTATAATATAATTATTAATTATATTGTAGCTATCTTAGGGTTTATTTTACAGGTAAGTATTTATTTTTAAATAGGAATAATTTATTAAAGTATAGTGTAGTGTTAGGTGTAATTGTAACTTAGGTTAGGATTTATTCCACAGGTACATTTCTCTTTATTTTAGCTAGGTAAGCTATTAAATAGTTAATAACTATTTAATAGTTATTGTACATGGTTAAAATAAATTGAAAGTTACCTGTAAAATAAATATAAATCCTAAGATAGCTAGAATATAATTATTATTTATATTGTAGCTATATTAGGGTTTATTTTAAAGGTAAGTATTTAGTTTTAAATAGGATTCATTTAGTTAATAAGAGTTAATTTATTTAGATTTATTTAATTAATATTTAAGTTAGGGGGGCGTTAGGGTTAGGGTTAGACTTAGGTTTAGGGGTTAATAATTTTATTACAGTGGCGGCGGCGTAGTGGGGGGCAGGATAGGGGTTAATAAATTTATTATAGGTGGCGACGGTGTAGGGGGGGCAGATTAGGGGTTAATAAATTTATTATAGGTGGCGACGGTGTAGGGGGGCAGGATAGGGGTTAATACATTTAATATAGGTGGCGACAGTGTAGGGGGGGCAGGATAGGGGTTAATACATTTAATATAGGTTGCGGCGGGTTCAGGGAGCGGCGGTTTAGGGGTTAATACATTTATTATAGTTGCGGTGGGCTCCGGGAGCGGCGGTTTAGGGGTTAATATGTATAGAGTAGCTTGCGGTGGGCTCCGGGAGCGGCGGTTTAGGGGGTAATAACTTTATTTAGTTGCGGCGGTGTAGGGGGGACAGATTAGTGGTGTTTAGACTCGGGGTACATGTTAGGGTGTTAGGTGTAGACAGCTCCCATAGGAATCAATGGGATGTCTGTCAGCAGCGAACTTGTACTTTCGCTATGGTCAGACTCCCATTGATTCCTATGGGATCCGCCGCCTCTAGGGGTGGCGGATTGAAAACCAGGTACGCTGGGCCGTAAAAGTGCCGAGCGTACCTGCTAGTTTTTTGATAACTAGCAAAAGTAGTGAGAGTGTGCGGAGCATCTGGAGTGACGTAAGAATCGATCTGTGTCGGACGGATTCCGGCGGATCGATGCTTACGTCACAAAATTCTACTTTTGCCGGTCTCGAGCCTTTGATAACTAAGGCGTATCAGCCTCGCCACAAATACGCTGCGGAATTCCAGCGTATTTGAGGTTGACGGCTTGATAACTACCCCCCTGTATGCGTGAGGCTAACCTCGATGTAGTGTTATAGGCCTGAGGGCAGCCGCGGCCACCAGGGAAAGGATAAAACCCCAAGAATAAAGTGCAGGAGTTATATTTATGGTTCAAACGCCCTCTTAGGGTGATTTCTCAAGGGATGTAAATATCATATGAGAACTGAAAAGGGATATGGGTCCCGTTAACCCAAGCTGGGGATACTTTTAGGTGAGAAAGGACACTGAGGTATGTTAGGAACCTATGTGTTATCTAGGGAAAGGATGGTGATGTGTGGTCTGAGGAAGGTAGACTAAGAGTGCGTATTAGTTGGTTTCATGCAAGCAACACTTATGGATCATAAACAGGCAAGAAAATGCATAAACAAGAAAAACACTCCACTCTGAGCAAAAGCCACAGATATACATATGCTGATGCAGCAGCTAACCGGCAATGATTAAACTATGTTTAGAAATGTCCAGATAAATAATCAGTCCCAAACTTTTGTGGGGAGCTGAGGCTCGGGGAGCTTACAGATTGATGTGAAGAATGAGACTCAGTTGAAAGGATACCAATGATGGGCCCGTTATAGGTGTTAATTTCTCTTCCAATGTTTATGAGGCCCTTATATAGGACAATGACCCTTGTTGTTGCCTTATGAGCACTAGGCAATGTATTCCCAAATTTATCTAGATTATATGGGAATGAGGTGAAAAAAGAAAATATTCCATGAGGGGTGGTCTCAGTGGTGGGAGATTAGCTAAAGAAGGACCGTAGTTGTAAATGGTAGCACCCAGGTCTGGAGATAAAGTGTCAGCCTGTGAGGCCTCTAATAGCCAGGGTATGCAGAAGGAATATGTAGGGTAGGCTAAGCAGCCCTTAAATAATTAAATGGTAGAGTAGAAGCCCTCCAAAAGGTGGTGATAATAAATGTCCTCCTAGTTTTAACTGGTGAGATGGCTGAAAGGTAGCTAGATCCCCAGCTTAAGTATGGGGTAAAGTATTGGAGGGGTGTGATAAATGTCTATAAATACGGCACTCTTGAGCTCTTAGTTAAGAAGTAAATCAGTACCTGGTTTTTCACGTGGGTGTGGGCCTAACGATCTGCTCCCACTAGATGGTCACAGACACACAAAAAGGCCATCAAAATCTGTTGGATATGCATGGAGATGTCAGTATTCCCTTTGTTGGCCTCCTCCGGTCTTACCTCTCCTGATACTCTTCAATAGGATCAGAGTGTGCTTCCGGGCACTATGCCCAAACTCCGGCAATGGCAGCCATACAATGAGGTCACAGTCCTCTCACTATGGTGGTTAGTTCCGCCCCCCAAATCAAACCTTTTCAATGACACAATAGAGAGTTGTGGACATGATATGGTTAATAGCACACAGCTCTGGTTCCCTTAACCTTGTAACTCTACAAAAGGACCTTAAAAGGGACACCACATTAACCCCCAAATCTTGTCCACGCTGCTCTAATTAACCATTTCTGCCATCACCAAAACTCTGAAATTAAAGGGGCATTTCGGAACCCCAAAAAAGCTCACACAAATTAACAGTTAGGTAACGTGCCTTTAAAGTTGTCTCAACAGAGTGTGAATTCAGATATTAGAGCCCAAAGACAGAATTATATTTTCTATGTGTTTAATAACAAAAATATCAATACAGGGTACCCAGTGAGAAATTATAAAGCCATTCAAAATAACATACAGTTGCAAAGTTACAATTCTTTAAAAAGAAAATGGAACATGAAAAGTATACACTCACAATATCCAACTTATTACCAAGTTCCTTTAAATATGGGGAGAAATGCAAAATTATAAAGACATTCAAAATAACATACAGTTGCAAAGTTACAATTCTTTAAAAACAAAATGGAGCATGAAAAGTATACACTCACAATATCCAACTTATTACCAAGTTCCTTTAGATATTGGGGAGAACTGCCGTTAATGATGTTAGTGGCTTGGGTCCCAGGGCAATTCTCTCCCCAAGCCTTTATGTTACATACACTTAAACTAAACTTTATTTTTCTTGTCAAGGACACCGTCTTTGTTATAATTTACTACAATGTTAGCCAATGCACAGCTAGCCGTGGCTCACAGTATCAGTCTCCAAGAGGAGGGTTTGAAACTTTCACATTCCTACCTTCCTACACACACTTTACAGAGAGAGCATTCACATTAAACCTGTGACAGGCTAAAGAGGGGAGTCTTAGCTATAGATTTCACACAAAGAACAAGCAATTCACATTAACCCTTTCAAGGCTGGGACCACAATATCACCTCTGCTGGGTAGCCAATCCAGGTATCAACTACTCCATATGATTGAATCATGACAACTGGCATCACAAGTTGTAGAACAGACACATTTAAACAAACACATAAAAACATTAAAGATAATTGCTAGTCATGACATAAACATCATATATCACAAGGATGTTAGAGTCTATATATTTTACATACTGGGATAATTATAGGTGAAAATCAGGACCATATCTATAGAATGTCCTGGAAAATCCACTGTTAGTCCCCTGAGACACCTTCAGTCCTATCCAGCTAGACTACGTTACCATAGTAAAACCTTAATTTAAGTGTGTGGGGCTTATTTAAGAACGTGCGAGCGGACATGATCTGATATTGCGGATCATGTCCACTGCACATTGATAAATGCCGACAGCATATGCTCTCGCCATTTATCATTGCACCAGCAGTTCTGGTGAACTGCTGGTGCAATACCGCCCCCCTGCAGATTTGCGGCCAATCGTCTGCTAGCAGGAGGTGTCAATCAACCTCATCGTATTGGATTGGGTTGATTTCCAGTGATGTCTGTCCATTGCCTCAAAGCAGGCGGACAGGTTATGGAGCGCTGCTTCATAACTTGTATTTCTGGTGAGCCTGAAGGCTCGCCAGAATCATGGGGCATCAAGCTGCATACGGAGCTTGTTAAATAGGCCCCCAATATGTCAAATTTT
Organism: Bombina bombina; assembly: GCF_027579735.1. Lineage (NCBI taxonomy): Eukaryota > Metazoa > Chordata > Amphibia > Anura > Bombinatoridae > Bombina > Bombina bombina. Next base: position 698,875,162 of record NC_069499.1, on the reverse strand, counting down.
TCAAAACATCCTATACCTTTTGGTGTTAAGCAAAAGTATCTTGTGTATTTATCATTTGAAATTGTAGAATTTTGGGACGTAGACCCAACTTAGGACCAAATTACAAGTGGAGCACTAAATATTGATTGCATGCAAGCGATATTAGTGCTCCACTTTGTATTACCAGTGCATAATAATTTGCAATACTTTTTGGAGCACTAATTGCTACCCTGAGGTCACAGTAGCAATAACCAGCCACTTGTAATGGCTGGTTAATTATTGCACTCCCACAAACGGGAGAATTTGCCCATTTGCGGGAGCGCAATGATTTAGTGCTCCCCTTGTAATCTAGCCCTTAGTTAAAGTATAAAAGCATAATTTTAGCAGTGTCAATCCGACACTTATTTAATTCTATTTACCAATCTTTTGTTTTTCTCTAATAATTAATTTAATATGCCTTGCAATCTCTTAGCCACAGGAAAAACCTTTAAACTGCAGAACTACAATTAACTTGCTATGTACAGGTTTTCTAGGGACAGTTTGCATCACAGAAAATTATTGCTGTAACATTTGTTAGCATTTTTCTAAGAATATTTAGCATTTCTCAGAATATGCATGATCTAAGTGTTTTTTTTCTCCCTGGTCTATGACTTTTATAAACACAGTTATTATATTTTTACAAAAAGATGCATAATTAAGTTTAATCTTAAAGGGACATTAAACACTTTGAAATGGTAATATAAAAGGATAAATTGTATGTATAAAAAAGTCTGCAATACATTTTCATTTTTTTATTTTGTCTACTTTTCCTGTAATTCCATTCTAAAATTGTTAGCTTTTCAGTTCCTTTTAGAAACAGAAGTGCAGAGCAAAGTTAAATTCCACACAGCCATTGGTTGCAATCTCTAGTGATCTATTTATAACTGTCCTTAATTGGTCACAGCATAGAAGGTAACATAAGTTACAACATGGCAGATCCCATTGCTTTATAGACACTAAGGACCAGATTACGTGGAGCGCTAAATATTTAAAGCGATATTTTCACTCCACTGTGTAATAACAGCACACGCTAATGTGCGCTGGTATTACAAGTTCACAGCAATGCAAATGCAACCTCATTGATGAGAAGCATTGCGCTCACAAGAGCGTGCTTCCATAGACTCCTATGGGAGCCTTGTTCTGATGCCGTTAGAGACACAGCTAATGATACTTTAAAAAAAATACATCTACATAATATTCTCAGAATAATCTTTTCTTTGAATGGATTATTCTATCTCGCATTTTTTTAGTGTTTAATGTCCCTTTAAGCATTTTTTTTCTTTATCACTATTAAAACCCATATATATATATATATATATATATAACGTTTCCAAACCTCTTGAAAGTGTACCACATAAAGGTCTAGATTACAAGTGGAGCACTATTTAGCATTTTCACTCAAGTGTATACTTCCCTAGATGAAAGATTTTTGTGCGCATCAGGTAGCACGCATATTAAAAGTTGAAAGTAGAAAAAGTGCAGGCGAGCTCAAGCTAACCAAATATTACAACCGATTTAACATTTTCCCCCAAAAAAATCAATGGAGAGAACAGAAGAAAAAACCTTACACATTTCACTTGCGCAGTAACACGACAGGAATAGTATGCACTCCAATGTTCTTCACATACAGGATAATATAATTTTTATTGTAAACTTATAATTTTATATATATATATATATATATATATATATATATATATATACTCATATACTTATAGATATATATGTATAGATATCTATTTTGCATTAACAATACCAGATATATAAATAGAAATATATATTTAATAATAAAACTTAAATTATTTTTTCTATCTGAAGAACATAGGAATATTAAATATGAGTAACACGAATCGGGTTTCACAATGTAGGTCTAATGCAGTGTGGGGTTAGAGCACATAAATAATTGCTAACTTTGATGCGTGTTATTGAAATATGAAATAAAAAGGGCTATCTTATTAGTGGAGCACAATTCAGTGCTCCCGCTCGAGCAAAAACTTTGCACGTGTTGGGTAGCACGTAGTACAAGTTAAAAGTAAAAAGTTGGGGAGCAAGCAAAAATCGACGCACGCTAACAAATTTTTGCAAATATGTTAACTTCTCCCCATAGAAGTCAAAGGAGAGCGCAAACTGAAAAACCTAACACCTACACTAACCCTACAGGAGTTATGACAATGTCACATTCCAATGTTCTTCACATACAGAATACTTTTTTATTGTAAATACACATATATATATATATATATATATATATATATATATATATATATATATATATATAACATAGTAACATAGTAGATGAGGTTGAGGTTGAAAAAAGACCGAAGTCCATCAAGTTTAACCTATACAAATATAAAATACTTACAAAAAGCTCCAGTTTAGCTTAAATAATCCCACTAAAAGGTGACCTATTTACTACAAGCAATCATATCCATGAATTTTGCTTCTAGACAGAAATGTATCCAAACAATTTTTAAATGTATCTAGGGTATTAGCATTCACTACCTCCTTTGGTAATGAGTACCACCATTTTATTGCTCTTACAGTGAAAAAACTTTTCCGTTCCAGGAAATTAAATCTCCTTTCCTGCAACCTTAAATTGTGACCTCTTGTCACAAACAATTTTCTTGGAATAAACAGAACTTCTGCCATCTCTTTATATGGGCCTTGAATATATTTACATAAAGTAATCATGTCACCTCTCAAGCCCCTTTTTTCTAAAGAAAACAGACTGTTTGGCTATCCTCTCCTCATACTTAAATTTGCATTTCCCCTTATTAACTTTGTGGCCCTTTTATGAACTTTTTCTAGTTCTGCAGTATCTTTTTTTGCAATCTGTTCCCAGAACTGCACTCCATACTCAAGGTGAGGTCTTACCAGGGATTTATATAGTGACATAATTATGCTTTCCTCCCTTGAATCAATGCCTCTTTTAATACATGCTAGTATCTTATTAGCCTTTGAAGCCGTTGCCCTGAATTGTGCACACATCTTTAGCTTGTTATCTATTACTACTCCCAAATCCCTTTCCTCCTCTGTTTGGCTTAGTCTTGTCCCATTTAAATAATAAATTGCCTGCTTATTTTTACTTCCAAAATGTAGAACCTTGCCTTTTCCCGTATTAAATCTCATTTTCCATTTATATGCCCATACTTCAAATTTTTGCAGATCCCTTTGTAACGAAAGTTCATCCTGCTCTGACCTAATGACCTTACTTAACTTATCAATATCATCTGCAAAAATAGAGATGTCGCTATTTATTCCTTGCTCCAAGTCATTTATAACAATATTAAAAAGAACAGGGCCCAGTACTGATCCCTGGGTGGCTCCGCTGATTACCTTTGTCCAATCTGAGTACAATACTTTCACTACTACTAGCTGTTCCCTAACATTTTCAGCTGTTCCCAGTCCCTTAATTTTGTGCATTAATCTCTCATGTGGCACTGTATCAAACACCTTTGCAAAATCTAAGTATATCACATCAACTGATTCCCCTTTATCTATATTTTTACTTCCTTCCTCATATAATCTAATTAGATTAGCTTGACATGATCTATTTCTCATAAAACCATGCTGATTTGAACTCATAATCTTGTTTACACGATTATGCTCATCAATATAATCCCTTATAATCCCTTCAAATGTCTTCCCCACTACTGATGTCAGACTAACTGGTCTATAGCTTCCTGGATCATCCCTGCTTCCCTTTTTGAAGAGATGCACCACATGAGCTTTACGCCAACCATGGTGGACCATGCCTGAGGATAATGAGTCTTGAAAAATTAAGAGTAGAAGTTTGTCTATAACAGTGCTAAGTTCCCTTAACACCCTTGGGTGAATTTCATCTGGGCCTGGAGTTTTATTTACCTTAATATTACCCAGTTTTTTCCTGATATCCTCTATATATAACCCAGTTAATGGTATGTGCTGGCATGTTCTAGTTTGTTCCAAAGTATCCTCCATTAGTTCCTCTCTTGTGTTTACTGAAGAAAAGAACTGGTTTAGTACCTCAGCCTTCTCCCTGTCACTATTATTCATGCTACCCTCCATGCATTTTAGAGTACCTATATTGTCCTTCTTAGATTTTTTGCTATTTATGTACGTAAAGAAACTTTTAGGGTTAGACATAGAATCCTTTACAATTCATTTTTCATTTTCAATTTTGGCTAATTCAATTGCTTTTTTGCATGCATTGTTACATTCCTTATACATATTTTTACAACCATATGGTATTTTTTGGTATGTATATTTATTTAACAAAGTTTTAAATGTTATCCATTTTTCCTCTGTATTTTTATTAGAGAAAACTTTGTCCCAATTTATGTTATTTAATGATTTCCTTAAATCGTTGAATTTTGGTTTCTTGAAATTAAAAGTCTTAGTTAAACCTTTAAGACACTGCTAATGAAAAGATATTTCAAATGTGACCATGTTATGATCACTGTTACCCAAATGTTCTTTGACTTCTGTTTGTTATTATATCTGTATTGTTTGATAGCACTAAATCCAATATGGCTTTACTTCTTGTTGACTCCTCTATTAATTGTGATAAGACGTTATCCCAGAGAACATTTAAAAATCTATCCTCCTTAGGGGATTTACTAGTTTTGTTGGCCCAGTTTATATCAGGGTAGTTAAAATCTCCCATAATTACAGCACTGTTATTAGTAGCCTTAACTATTAGCATAAGTAGTTGAGTTTTCTCCAGGTCACCAATGTTGGGGGGCTTGTAGCATGTTCCAAGTAATATTTTTAAAGGTTTTTCCCCCCACTCTTTATTTCAACCCACAGGGTCTCTACATTGTCACATGTATCATAAATATCTTTCCTTATTGTAGGTTTAAGGTTAGGTTTAATTTAAGAGTGGATATAAAAAGTCTACACACCCCTGTTAAAATGGCAGGTTTCTGTGATGTAAAAAAATGAGACAAAGATAAATCATTTCAGAACTTTTTCCACCTTTAATGTGACCTATAAACTGTACAACTTAATTGAAAAACAAACTGAAACTTCTAGGTGGAGGGAAGTAAAAAATAAAATAAAAAAAATAATATGGTTGCATAACTGGGGATGTAGCTGTGTTTAGAATTTAGCAATCAAATTCAAAATCATGTTAAATAGGAGTCATTACACACCTGCCATCATTTAAAATGCCTCTGATTAACCCCAAATAAAGTTCAGCTTTTCTAGTAGGTCTTTCCTGACATTTTCTTAGTCGCAACCTACAGCAAAAGCCATGGTTCGCAGAGAGCCTCCAAAGCATCAGAGGGATCTCATTGTTAAAAGGTATCAGTCAGGAGAATGGTACAAAAGAATTTCCAAGGCATTAGATATACCATGGTACACAGTGAAGACAGTCATCATCAAGTGGAGAAAATATGGCGCAACAGTGACATTACCAAGAACTGGACGTCCCTCCAAAATTGATGAAAAGACGAGAAGAAACTGGTCTGGGAGGCTGCCAAAAGGCCTACAGCACTATTAAAGGAGCTGCAGGAATATCTGGCAAGTACTGTCTGTGGGGTGCATGTGACAACAATCGTCTGTATTCTTCATATGTCTGGGATATGGGGAAGAGTGGCAAGACGGAAGCCTTTTCTTATGAAAAAAAAACATCCAAGCCCAGCTAAATTTTGCAAAAACACATCCGAAGTCTCCCAAAAGCATGTCACAAAAGGTGTTCTGGTTTGATGAAACCAAGATTAAACGTTTTGCCCATAATTCCAAAAGATATGTTCGGCGCAAAAACAACACTGTATATAACCAAAAGAACACCATACCCACAGTGAAGCATGGTGGTGGCAGCATCATGCTTTGGGTCTGTTTTTCTTCTGCTGGAACTGGGGCCTTAGTCAAGGTAGAGGGAATTATGAACAGTTCCAAATACCAGACAATATTGGCACAAAATCTTCAGGCTTCTGCTAGCAAACTTAACATGAAGAGGAACTTCATCTTTCAGCATGACAACGCCCCAAAGCATACATCCAAATCAACAAAGAATGGCTTCACCAGAAGAAGATTAAAGTTTTGGAATGGCCCAGTCAGAGCCCAGACCTGAATCCAATCGAAAATCTGTGGGTGATCTTAAGTGGGCTGTGCACAAGAGATGTCCTCACAATCTGACAGATTTGGGGCTCCATGTACTAAAGCGTCAATTTTCTCGCCGACAATGTGTCTGCTCGACTCGCTCGAACTCGCAGCTAGCGAGATGTTGTCCGCCCGCCATATGTACTAAAAAACATACAAAAAATCTTGCGTCTAATCCGCACCGAGCACAGGCGAATGATTCGTACATATGACCCCTCGCTAGTTGCGAATGTACTATTATTTGCTTACAACTTGTCAGTCATGTTTGTCCCACGTGACTGTAGGTGTCAGAAATGTCACATTTGTCACAGGAACATTTTGCTGCACTATATAAAGTATCATTTATTGATTTTGTCAGACATCATAATTCCCGAACCTGAAGCTTTACTGACTTTTATTTTTATTGATAAATTAAGTATGGCTACTTCTCGATTGGATTCACAGACAAACAAATCGAAGAATCCACACTTCTCACACCAGCAGAACCTGGTTCTTGTCGATATGGTTCTAGACTTGTATGACTATTTATTTGGTTTTCGTGCAAAGCAAACTTCGAGTCTCCGGAAAAAAAGTATCTGGACTCGTATCAGCGATGCTGTCAGTGCTCAAGGACCTGGGAAAAAGGACATTGACCAGATAAAGAAATGGTACAACGATATTAAACGATTTGCCAAAGCCAAATTGGCAAAAGAAAAAAATTCTTCCTGTGCTACCGGAGGTGGAACAGCTTATGTCGCAGATCTGACTGATTACGAGCAGAGACTGGTGCAGCGTCTAGGCCCAGAAGTAATCGTCGGTATTACAGATGATTGTGATAGCGACCTAAGAGGTAAAACATTGAATAACTCTAATTAATTAGTAGTATTTTAATTGAATGATGATCAATCATATTGTAATTATCTAGTAGAGTCTGTTTATGCAAATTGTTATTATTTAAATATATTTTGTCAAATACATTTTTATTGGCGACAATTTTGATTAGGTAAAATATAGGCCTATTCAAGCTAAATTTTTCTATAGCTTTCTAATTAACTTCTGTTATCTAATTTACTTCATTCTCTTGATATCCTTTGCTGAAATGCATATCTAGATAGACTAGCTGGTTGCACATAGATGCCTCATCTGATTGGCTCACCCAATTCTAAAGAAAGAATCAAATTAGATAATAGAAGTATATTGGAATGCAGTTTAAAATTATATTTTCTATCGGACTCATGAAAAAATATTTTGGTGTTTAATGTCCCTTTAATACTTAGGCATCAAATCAAACCAAGCTCAAACCACTAGTATAGATATGTGTGCTCTGTATTAAATTAACATTTGAAGATACAGTGCTAGATATTTGTATCCTAATTTGACATTTTATAATATATTTGTTATAAATCTATAAAAAATGCACAGTTGAAGAAGTGTCTCCATGGCTAGCAGAATCAAAGTGAGTAAAGATTCAAGTGTATTCTCCCTCTTTTATATCATTTGTAGGCATATATGTTGTAGACCCTATTGTTTATTATGGTGCTCGCCACCTATAAGCTGGCGAGGGATTTTTCATGAGGTAGGTGCGGAAACATTCACGAGCGTATAAATAGATAGTTTAGTAATTACTGTTTTGTGCGAGATTTATGTTTAGCGAGTATTTTATAGCTACAAAAAAGACTGGAATGCAAGAATTGCGGACAAGTTCGCACGACATTTGTAAATGTAAGGTTTTCAATGAATTCGGGGCTTAGTACATACGGTTATTGATCCGCACGCAGAAATTTAGAAGAAAATAGTCACGAAGACCTCGTAGACAGCTTAGTACATGGAGCCCCACTTGGAGTGTTTTTGCAAAGAAGAGTGGGCAAATCTTGCCAAGTCAAGATGTGCCATGCTGAAAAACTCATACCCAAAAAGACTGAGGGCTGTAATAAAATCAAAGGGTGCTTTAACAAAGTATTAGTTTAAGGGTGTGCACACTTATGCAAACATATTATTTTAGTTTTTTATTTCTACTTCCCTCCACCTAAAATATTTTAGTTTGTTTTGCAATTGAGTTGTACAGTTTATAGGTCCCATTAAAGGTGGAAAAAGTTCTGAAATTATTTTTCTTTGTCTCATTTTTTTACATCACAGAAACATGACATTTTAACAGGGTTGTGCAGACTTTTTATATCCACTGATCCCTCTAAAGCATCAGAGGGTTCTCATTGTTAAAAGGTATCAGTCAGGAGAAGGGTACAAAAGAATTTCCAAGGTATTAGATATACCATGGAACACAGTGAAGACAGTCATCATCAAGTAAAGAAAATATGGTGTAACAGTGACATTACCAAGAGCTGGATGTCCCTTCAAAATTGATGAAAAGACGACAAGAAAACTGGTCCGGGAGGCTGCCAAGAGGCCTACAGCACCATTAAAGGAGCTGCAGGAATATCAGGCAAGTACTGACTGTGTGGTACATGTGATAACAATCGCCCGTATTCTTCATATGTCTGGGCTATGGGGTAGAGTGGCAAGATGGAAGCCTTTTCTTACAAAAAAAACCATGCAAGCCCGGCAAAAACAACACTGCATATCACCAAAAGAACACCATACCCACAGTGAAGCATGGTGGTGTCAGCATCATGCTTTTGGGCTGTTTTTCTTCAGCTGGAACTTGGGCCTTAGTCAATATAGAGGGAATATTGAACAGTTCCAAATACCAGACAATATTGGCACAAAACCTTCAGGCCTCTGCTAGAAAGCTGAACATGAAGAGGAACTTCATCTTTCAGCATGACAACGACCCAAAACATACATCCAAATCAACAAAGGAATGGCTTCACCAGAAGAAGATTAAAGTTTTGGGATGGCCCAGCCAGAACCTGAATCCAATTCAAAATCTGTGGGATGATCTGAAGAGGGCTGTGCATAGGAGATGCCCTCGCATTCTGACAGATTTAGAGTGTTTTTGCAAAGAAGAGTGGGCAAATCTTGTTAAGTCAAGATATGCCATGCTGAAAAACTTATACCCAAAAAGACTGAGTGCTGTAATAAAATCAAAAGGTGCTTCAATATAGTATTAGTTTAAGAGTGTTCACATTAATGCAACCATATTATTTTATTTTTTTATTTTTATTTCCCTTTACCTAAAAGATTTCAGTTTGTTTTTCAATTGAGTTGTACAGTTTATAGGTCACATGAAAGGTGGAAAACATTCTGAAATGATTTATCTTTGTCTCATTTTTTTACATCACAGAAACCTGACATTTTAACAGGGGTGTGTAGACTTTTTATATCCACTGTATATACAGTATATATATATATATATATATATATATATATATATATATATATATATATATATATATACACACACACATATGTATTTGTGTTTATATGTGTATATATGTCTATAAGTACATATGTATACATATATAGACACATAAATATACATATATATACATCTTCAGACATGTAAATGTATGTACCTCTATGTTAAAGCCCTTTGGCTGCTTTTATTTATTTTTTTCTAACACTTGAGACCTCATATCTTTGAGCCCTTATAACTTTTGTGTGCAATATTTTTTCCATGCTCCATTGAAGTCTATGGGGGAATACATTAACACGATCATGATTTTGAATGTTTGGCTTTTTGCAAGCGTTGGGTTAGCGTGCGAGCAAAAAGTTTTACTTTTAACATGTAATACTCATAAATTTCTTACACGGCAAGAAGCTTACTTCCAGCGGAGATAGAGAGTGAGTGATAATTACCACTCCACTCATAACCTGGCCCTATATGTGTAAATGGCAGGAAAGCCTATAGGCTGGACAAAATATTTGAAGGGAGCCTAAATTAATCATTTACTACAATTATACACTTAACTTGTAAAAACAAAGATTTATTTTTACTGATTATTTAATGTCTTCATTTGTTCTCATCAAAAGCCAACAGCTTTATCCAGCTCAGGTATGAGCTACACTGAAGTAAACAGTATGCTGAATTTGATTTTCATTGATGAACAACCCTGTTATGCTGTCTTTTAAAGACAATGCTATGCAAGGAAAGCAAGTTTTGAAGATAACAACTATGGAACTTTTAGAGCATTGATATAAAAACAATTGTTATTTTATCTTGATTGTACACATGCTACATAGTTATCGAAAACAAATTTTAACGTTTAGTGTCCCTTTAACAAGTGTCTATGAATCTAGCCCAGTAACTCACTGTTTATCATAGGAACTGTAAACAATAATGATAATTTTATATTTTTATATTTATTTATTTATTTATTTATTTATTATATCCCTTCACATCATCCAATGGGAAAAAAAAAAACCATACAAAAATATTAGCTTTTCAGAGGTATTCCTGCTTTAAGAAATACCAAATTGTTTCCTTTACATTACATATTGCCTTCAAATAACGATTACATTATTTTATTCACCAAAGTATTAACAATATTCCCTTAGTGTGAAAATGCTTCATGAATTAAAACATGCTTACGTTCTAGTCTTTCTTTGCGTAGTTAAGAATGATCTCTCGTTACTATTTCATCACGGTAGCCCAGGCAACTGCAGATGATCATGACAACTCAAGAAGTCAAATTAAATGAGGCTTTTAAATAACAATGAATGAACAACCCCCACTAGGGATGAATGCAAGTGTTATAATAAAACAGAACTACAGGGAAACGTCAGAAAAATATTTCAAATTTGTCATGAAATTACATATAATTATCTTATGACTGAAAAAAATACTTAGTGTAGGTAAGCACACTTTTTTGTGTATACCTGCAGTAGAATGATTTTAAGTTTGCTCTATATATACTGTATAGAAAAAAAAGTGTTTGCTTAAAATGCATTCCAGTAAAAAAATAAAAAGCTAGATTACGTTTTGTGGGTTATGAGTGAAAAAACAATGTTATGGCTCTTTTTCACTACTGCTGGTATTACAGGTGTTGTAGGTATAGGTGTACCGCACACCATTTTGCAAAAAAAGCAAAGAACATGTAAACGTT